>NC_064280.1:19580000-19880000 GCF_003254725.2 Canis lupus dingo | reverse complement strand
CAACCAGTAATTTTTTTATTTTTAATTCTGGAATTTCTAACCAGTTCTACTTTTAGTTTTTGTTTCTTTCCTAAGATTTCCATCATACATATCATTGTTAATGTATTTTTTCTTTACACTACTGAGAATAGTTACAATAGCTACTTAAAAAAAATTGTTTCCTAATTCAAATATATGCATGACCCCATAGTCAGTTTTAGTTATTTGTATTTTTATCTGAGACTAGGATCACATTTTCCTAGTCCTGTGTATGACAAGTAACTTGAATTGAACCCTAGCCATTGTGAATGTTATGTCGTATAGACTCCAGTTTCTGTTACATTCCTTTGAAAAGTGTTAATGTTTATGCTTTAGCAGACAATTAAATTGGTTGGGCTCAGATTCAAATTTTGTATCTGGAATAGCCATGCCCATCTGAATTCATCCTTTGGCCAATCTGCTTCAAGTCAATTTCCTGTACAACTAGTTCAGAGAATAGCCAGAGATTTGAGAAAAATATACATAAAGAATTTGGAGATTTTCCTTTCTGAGTCTCTTTTCTGAGATATATCTCACTTGCAGATGCTTGCCCTGAACTCTCGTCTCTGGTTTTTTAGCTTGGAAAGACTGCTGGATTTCTATTGAGGTTATAGATGCCCAGCATAGTGCTGACTCTGGCCGGCCATCAGGCTATAGTTTATAAAAACAACAAAATCACTCCATACAGTTCCCTTCAAAATGTCTTCTTAGGATCTTTTTACTTTTCTTCACTCAACACACTATCTCCATATCATTATTTTATATCTTTTTGTCCCTAAAGCTTATAGTTGCTTCTATGTGAAACTAGAGTTCAGTAGGTATACAGAGATTTAGTGAATACCTACCTCTTCCTTTTTTGATAGAGTAGGAAATGTATACCCAAAGAGGTTAAGCAATTAACTTATGTTGTTAGGTTTATAAGTGGTGGAATAGAACTTGAACCCAAAGCTTCTGACCCCAAAATCTGTAAGACTTTCCCATTGTATCAAACTGAACATGGCTTTTGCTTTCCTTCCACAGGATAGTGGCAATGCAAGAGTGATGCTAGAATCCTGAATATAATGGTGGTAAAGGAATAGCCTAGGGATCCCTGGGTGGCTCAGCGGTTTGGTGCCTGCCTTTGGCCCAGGGCATGACCCTGGAGACCCTGGGATTGAGTCCCACATCGGGCTCCCTGCATGATGCCTGCTTCTCCCTCTGCCTGTGTCTCTGCTTCTCTCTGTATAAATAAAATCTTAAAAAAAAAAGGAATAGCCTAGATATTATTGATGCCAAACTAAGTCATTCAGAATACCAGAAGGTATGGAGGGTTGGGCAAGTATGCACATTGTGCTTGACACTTGTAGGGATTTCCCATATGCTCCTTTCCTTCCACATAGCTACATATGGACACTACACTCTGCCTACCAGTATTTGAACTAGAATTTGTGGGTTTGGCAATCACAATCTTTCTTGAATGCTTTATATATGATATAAATATATCTATCAGGGCTTGTGTTTATCATTGGTGGGAGAAGAAAGCAGGAGTTTGTGATGTGCAGAAAGTAGAGACAAAGAAGGGAAAGGAATAAGAATAAGAAAGAAGATTCTGACAGACTTGGAGTCTCTAGTTGCATTATTTTCTTTAATGCCTAGATATATTTCTATAATTGAGTTTTCCTTGAAATGCCCTTTTGTACACATAATACATTTTCCGTTTAGCTTAAGCTGGTTTGCTCTGGATTTACTTGCAACCCAAATTTCTAACTAATATATGATGATTTGTGTTGTTGGTTTGTTTTGTTTCTTTCCCCTTACTAAGCTGTTAGTACTAGTGCAATTAAACATGATACCTTAATTTCTTAAGAGAGTCTGACAGGGGTGCCTTGTGCCTTGGTGGCTCAGTTGTTTAAGTGTCTGATTTTGGTTTGGGTAATGATCTCAGGGTCCTGGGGCAAGCCCTGTGTAGGGTTCCATGCTCAGCAAAGAGTCTTCTTGGTTTTCTCTCTCTTCCTCTCCCTTTGCCCACCTCCTGCTCATGCACTCTCTCTCTCTCAAATAAATAAAATCTTTAAAATAAAAGCATGTCTGACATACAATAGCTACTCAATAAATTAGTATTGTATAAAACTGAATTGTGAATTAATAAAATTTTTTAAAAATATTCTATTTATTTATCTGAGAGAAAGAACACAAGCAAAGGGAGAGGCAGAGGGAAAACCAGACTCTCTTCTGAGCCAGGAGCCTGACATGGGGCTCAATCTCATGATCCTGAGATCATGATCTGAGCCAAAGGCTTAACCCACTGAGCCACCCAGTCATTCTTAAATTTCTTTTTATACCTACTAAAAACAGCTACCTACTATTTTTAAAGGAAAACTCCAAGAGGGCAAGAATTCTTTTTTCTAATTTAGTATTTTTTTATTACTCTATTCCCAACTCCCGGAAAAGTATCTGACATGTAATAATCTTACTTTAAATTTGTTAATGAATGAATATTTGAAATAGGCTTGGAAAAATGAAAATAAAGCAAGTTTCAACTTTAACTCTTGGGCTTTAATGAAGTGAGGCTATAGAATTTATCCTAAAGAAATCTGCAGAATTGTAAATATGTATGTATTTACAGTAGTTTCCATCATGACCTTTTAAACATACCATGATAGAGACATACTTCATTGAATTTTGGTGTGAAATAACAGATAGATGAGCAAAATGATGGTACAGAAGAATATTTATCAACATGAAAAAAAATACTCTACCAAAACAAAATTACAAATCCTACATATAGTAAGTTCTCATACAATAATACAATGAAATACAATTTCATTTGAAATACAATTAAATAGTATGGATGAAAGAAAGACATCAAAATTTCTATCATAGTGCATGGTGATGAGCTTATAAGTATGGTTTTCTTTGTATTTTCTAAGATTTCTATATTAAACTGAATTAGTTTTGTAATTAGCAAAACTAAATAGTTCAAAATCCAGTGAAGTTTTTTAATATAGATTGGGGTCATGTTGCTAATGAGATCTCTGCTCTATATCAACACATCTATTATCTAGTATAAGTGGGGGCTCTTACTAATAAAGAGCTATTACCAGTAATTGTAATAGTGCTGGTAAATGTTTAACAACCAGCTTTTTGCAGAAAAAAAATCTGATTTGCAGTACTTGATGGTTTCGATGGGGTAAATAATCTGGCCATGGTTAATTTCCAGCTGCCAGCATGACATCACTGAATACATAGGTGAGAAAAGATGTGTACATTCAGCTTTCATGAGCTGAGCAGGCTTTGGTACACCATTGTTTATTACACAGATCATGCTAAGAATGCTAATTTTCAAAATAATATGCACAGCTGATGAGTTATTGAACACTACATCTGAAATTGATGATGTACTATATGTTGGCTAATTGAATTTAAATAAAAATAAATAAATAAACAAACAGATTAATATAGGCAAGGCATTGGCAAACTTTTCCAGGAAATGTCCATATAGTCAATAGTTTAGGCTTTGCATTGCACATGGTCTCTGTCACTACTCCCTTCTACTACTATAGCGCGAAAGCAGCCGTAGAAAATACATAAGTGAATGGGTATAGATGTACTTCGATAAAACATTATTTACAAAAACAGATGGCAGGCTGGATTTGGCCAATGAGCCATAGTTTGCTCACCCTGTATAGACTATAAAACACATGTAAAACCCAAAAATGAATTTAACACAAGATAATCCTTCTTTAGAAATTCAAAAGATCCTTAAAGATTTTGCTATACCTCAGAGGCAGGGCTATGAACATCTGTTATTACTGTGTTTTTCATGCACGGACAATGCATGGGTTGGGTGAGGGGAGGAAGAGATTAAGCCAACAAAATGCAGGCAATAAAATGTTTACTCAATTATATTGTTTAGGGAACCAAAGCGTGTTTCTATCAGATATGTCAGTTCTGTCACATGTTGAGACATAAGAAGATTGGGGGAAATGTGAAAGACTGATAAAATCTCTAGGGGCCTGGCTCATATTAAATCTATCTGCAAGATTATTTACATGATATTGTAATCTTTTCTCATAATACGTAATTCTGAGTTCTTAGTAAATACGCGCATGGGTCTGTCATGCCAAATTGTCCCCCCACTGCCACCAGCAAAAGCTGACTTCAGTACTAAGTGGTCAGCAAAGCCTCCCTGGGGGCCACCTCCATGGTCAATTGTTAAATAGCTCAGGGCCAGAGGAGCTGTAGAGGTCTAAGTGCTTTGAGGAGTCTGCCCCCAGCAAAGCAACTCTCAAGAAACCAGGTACAAGAGCAGTTGAGCTAGGGCTTTATTCATTTTCAACCTATCTTTCTCCCCACAAAGATCAGTTTTCTTGTGGTTTAGTCCTAAAGCTCCTAGGTGGAGAAGGGAAATTTGAGTTCAATAGTTCTCCCCATCTAACTTCAATGCCATCCTTATTTACTAGGGACTCGGTAAGAGACAAAAGGACCATGATGTAAATGGTCTCATGTGCTTAGGAACTATTAAAAAGCACTTAACATTCCACTCTCACCATGTAAGTATCATAGGAAAACTTGGTCATCAATTCAGGGAAGGTTGCCCTGCCCCTTCATTCTGCGCAATGTTGACTTGATAACAGTGGAACCTTATATATCAAAGAGAAGGCTTGGCCCTTACCCCTCCTTCAATATACACTGCTAAGCCTTAACAATTCCCCAAGAACCTTTGTTTGGGGGCAAATTCCTCTGTGACTCATGATAGAACTTGATATTCCTGTAATACTCTTTTATTAAGGAACTTGCACTTTACTGGTGTTTATCTTCTTAATCTCTGGAGCCTGTCAGTGCAGCCTGTAGGGAGCCAATCTCCTTCACATGTGGGAAGCTGAGCCTCCAGAAAGGGGAAGAAGACTTGCCAAGAGTTGTTATGTCATTCATTAGGAACAATGAGATTTGAATTGAGGTTGCTGTAGTAGTGATAGTCATAGCCACAGCTAGAAGCATTTTCCCTGAGAAATAACCTGAAATCTTCAAAGGCATTTAACCTCAGGGCCAAAATCCTGATTGTCTCATTAAAGTGTTAGCAGTTCCCCTAGGGAAACTTCTCTTTCATTTGTACCTTGACCTGCGGGCCTGAGAGCTGGTGGTCATAAATCCTGTGAGGAAAAGTTTATCTAGGAGAGAGAGATACCCTTCTTCCCTGAGATAGAACAGAGTTGGGTCATGGAGAGGTCTGAGTGCCCTTAAGGCCCTCCCTAAAGAAAGGATAAAATGCCCTGGAATTTAGCACATGGCTTTTTGGAAATCTTTGAATTGAGTTTGGGAGGGGCACTATGTTTTGTCTTGTGAAAAATATTTTTCAGGAGATTAGCACTGAACTCAGGTGTGTCTCATTTTACATAATAAATTATGATTACCCAACATCATATGCAAATCAGCTTGATGATGGTGGAATTATAGACTGTTTAATCTGGGCCATCCTTGGATTTAACAGCTCTCTAGGAAAGTATAGTCATGGAGCTTTGAGGTTGTAAACTCTACTTTCAAAAGGCTTCAGACCAGCTTTACTTTTAAGATTTTAAATATTGAAAATTGGTACAGGATTTTGTTAGAAGTGAAAAACATTTTTAACAAGAAACCAACCCTTCTCCTAAGAAAAATAAAAAACAGAAGCACAGACATGTGAAGTGACTTTCTCAAGGACTACCCAAACAGTTATCTACGGAAGTATTGTATTCCGTTGAGAGATCCTTCCATGGCAGCATTCTGGAAGGATGTCACCGCCATTTCAGAGGTGCTTCATAAATCCATAGCTCCTAAGTCCATAGCTCTTAAGGAGCTCAAGAGATTGTGATCTTCCTTCAGGAAGACACTTCTTCTAATCTTACGTAGGGATTAAAACCTTGAAACCTAAGTGGTTTGTTTACATTCATACAAATAGTAAGAGAGAGGGTGACAAAAGCTTATGTATAATGTTTTCACCCTGGCTCTTTCCTGTCCAACTCTTCATCATTTAGTGGCTCCTGGATCTTGAGCCTCCAGTTTCTTTGACCTTTGTTTTAGAGAAAAAAACTCTGGAAATCTTAAATGCAAGGCTTCTTGCTAAAAGCAAGATATGTCGCATTGAGGAGAGCCCAAAGTAGTATCTTCTTTTCATTGCATTTTGCATGCAGGTAGAATTAGATACAAAATTTTGGTTTGGATCCTTGACATGTGTCAGAGATGTATTTGATCTCTCAAGAATCCACTATTGTTAAATAAGGAAATACAGGATTAACTCTTTGGAAAGGTCAACTTGAAGAATGATATAAGAACAATATGCATATTTTTTCCATTAGATCATATTTGACCAATATCAGAGTTCCATTTATGTCTTGTAAAGACATCTCCATCATTCCAAGCTGATTGCTCACTGCCTGACCCGTTGATAAACCTATCTGATAATTTTAATTAGCTATCTGTAAGCTGTCCCATTACTTCAAGTACAATGATACTGATCCATATATGTAGGGAAGTGATGGAGAGAGGTCACTTAATTTCTTAAATGGTGGTGACTGTTTATATGGGCTCACTAACTATAAGCATAAATACAAACCATGTAGGTAAAAGATGCATTTGTTAAGGGGACAACATTCAACAGTCCATTTGTCCCCCACCCCTGGTCTATTCAAGAACTCTTTCCTGGTGCTGGGGAAAGGGCAACAAGAGGAGATACCTGTTGTCTGTAGTACACTTGGCACGGCAACTTGAAAATATCTTACGGCTAGGTGCAGTGTTGTACCTCAGCAGGGGCAAGACACTAACACCAAGATGAGAAGTACAATGTGGTTTACGATGATTAGAAATACCTTTCCCTTGTGATATATGCACCCCGATGTTTATAGCAGCAGTATCTATAATAGCCAAATTGTGGAAACAGCCCAAATTTCCATCAATCAATGAATGGATAAAGAAGATGTTGTGTATAATATATACATATATGTATACACGCACATACACAGACAAAATGGAATATTACTCAGCTATAAAAAAGAATGAAATATTGTCATTTGTAATATGAATGGAGCGAGAGAATAATATGCTAAGTGAAATAAGTCAGCCAGAGAAAGACAAATAACCATATGATTTCACTCATATGTGGTCTTTAAAATTTTTACAAATCAGAAAAGGAAAGGGGAGAAGGTGTGAGAAAGGCAAACCAAGACACAAGACCCTTAACCAAAGAGAACAAACTGATGGTTGCCAGAAGTAGGGTGGGTGGGAGGAGGGGTTAAATGGGTGATGGGGATTAAGGAGTGCATTTGTTGTGATGGGCACTGGATGATGTTATGGAAGTGTTGAATCACTGTACTGTGCACCTGAAACTAATATTACACTGTGTGCTAACTGAAAGTTAGACAAAAATAAAACAAAAAGAGAAAACTGGAAAACAAATGATAGGATTAACAAATTGTTATATACCAATACGGTGAGTATTACTCAGGAAAAAAAAAAAAAAAAAAAAGGTAATAAACTATTACTAATACATGCAAGGAAAAAAAATACCTTTCTCTTGTGTAGCTTTTCACAGTGTTCTGTGTAAAATTAGAGAGAACTCCTCCATAGGACATCTGGGTGGCTCAGTGATTGAATGTTTGATTTCAGCTCAGGTCGTCATCCCGGGATCCGGGATCAAGTCTAACATCAGGCTCCCTGGGAGGAGCCTGCTTCTCCCTCTGCCTGTGTCTCTGCCTCTCTCTGTGTGTCTCTCATGAATGAATAAATAAATCTAAAAAAAAAAAAAAAAAAAAGGAGCCCCTCCTATTTCTCTAACCTCATTCTCTACTCATGGTTCATTCCCCAACCTTTGACCAAACTGGTTTTCTGACATCTCATTGACCTCTCCTAGTTGGCCTGCCTCAGTTGGCCTGGTGTTCCCAGGACTTTGTTCTCTTTAAATTGTAGATTGCCAGGTATTGTGTATGGAAATGTAATGGATTTCTGTATATTGATTTTGTATCCTGTGACCTTACTGAATTCATTTATCAATTCTAGTAATTTTTGGTGGAGTCTTTAGGGCTTTTCTTTTCTGATTACTATAGCTAGGACTTCTAGTACTATGTCAAATGAAAGTGATGAGAGTGGACATCCCTGTCTTGTTCTTAACCTATGGGGGGAAGTTCTCAGTTCTTCTCATTGACTATGATGTTAGCTGTGAGTTTTTTGTGGCCTTTGTTATGTTGAGGTATGTTCCCTGTAAACCTACTTTTGTTGGTTTTTGTCATGAATCGATGTGTTGCATATTGTGTCAAATGTTTTTTCTGCATCTATTGAAATTATCATGTGACTTTTACTCTTTTGTTGTGATTTGTGAATATTAAACAAGCCTGATTCTAGGAATAAATCTCCCTTGATCATGGTGAATGAGTTTTTTAGATATATAGTTAGATTTGGTTTGCTAATATTTTGTTGAGGATTTATCTATGTTCATCAGAAATATTGGCCTATAGTTTCTTTTCTTTTCTTTTTATTTATTTGTATGTGTGTGTGTGTGTGTGTGGTGCCTTTATCTGGTTTTAGAATCAGGGTAATGCTGGCCTCATAGAATGAATTTGGATGCTTTCCTTCTTCTTTGATTTCTTGGAATAGTTTGAGAACAATAGGCATTAACTCTTCTTTAAATATTTGATAGAATTTCTCTGTGAAACTCTGGTTTTAGACTTCTGTATTGATCTGTGAGGCTATCTGGTCCTAGACTTTTGTTTTGGGGGAGTTTTTGATTATTAATTCAATTCAACTGCTGGTAACTAGTCTGTTCAAATTTTTCTGTTTTTTCCTGATTCATTTTTGGGAGGTTGTTTTTTTTCTAGCAATTTATCCATTTCTTCTACATTATCCAATTTGTTGGCATATAATTTTTCATAATATTCTCTTATAACCCTTTGTATTTCCTGTGGTGTCAGTTGTTATTTCTCCTCTTTCATTTCTGATTTTATTTATTTGAGTCTTTTCTCTCTCTCTCTCTCTCTCACTCTCAGTTTGGCTAAAGGCTTATTAATTTTGTAGATTTTTTTGAAAGAACCAGTTTCTGGTTTCATTGATCTGTTTTATTGTTTTTGTTTTTTTTTTTACTTTCCATTTCATTTATTTCCCCTCTACTACTGATTATTTCCTTCCCTCTTCCTTCTACTAGTTTTGAGTTTTGTTTGTTCTTTTTCTAGCTCCTTTAGGTGTAAGGTTAGGTTGGGTTTTTTGTTTTGTTTTGTTTTGAGATTTTTCATGCTTCTTGAGGTAGGCCTGTATTGCTATAAACTTCCCTTTTAGAACAGCTTTTGCTGCATCCCCCAAATTTGGATCATTGTGTTTTCACTTTCATTTTTCTACATATATATTTTGCTTTTCTCTTTGATTTCTTGGTTGACCCACTCATTGTCTAGTAGAATGTTATTTAACCTCCATGTATTTGTGTTTTTTTTAGATTTTTTTCTTGTGGTTGATTTCTAGTTGCATAGTGTTGTGGTCAGAAAAGATGCATGATATAACTTCAATATTTTCGAATTTGTTGAGATTTGTTTTATGGCCTAATATGTGATCCATTATGGAGAATGTTCCATGTGTACTTGAAAAGGATTCTGCTGCTGTGGGATGGAATATTCTGAATACATCTGTTAGATCCATCTGGTTCAATGTGTCATTCAAAACCACTGTATCTTTATTGGTTTTCTGTTTGGATTATCTATCCATTGATGTAAGTGGAGTGTTAAAGTCCCCTATTATTACGAATGATTACTTCCTTTATGTTTATTATTAGCTGCTTTATATATTTAGATGCTCCTATGTTGGGTGCATAAATATTTATAATTGTTATAGCTTCTTGTAGGATTGTTACTTTTATGAGTACATAGTGTTCTTCTTTGTCACTTGTTGTAGTCTTTGTTTTAAAATCTATTGTGTCTGATATAAGTATTGTTACCCTGGCTTTCTTTTCACTTCCATTTGCATGATAAATGCTAATTCCATCTCTTCACATTCAATCTGCATGTGTCTTTAAGTCTGAAATGAGTCTCTTATAGGTTGGAGTGTTGCTTTACTTTCTTATTGTTCAGTTTCCTCACCTGTAAGATGGGAATTAAATCTTATCCAGTCATAGTAATAACTAAATAAGTTAGAGCATTGCAAACAATGCTAAACAGAGTGAGTTTCCCATCAACATACTTACAGACCAGCTTTTCTGAGTAGAATATGGTAATCACAGTAGTTTTATACTCTTCCTACATCCATTTTATCGTTGTATTTAACAGATAAATTTTTGAACTCCTAAGTATGTGCCAGGCATGGATTCTACATAACGCCCACTATGTGCTGACTGAAATTTAAAAATTGATTTTCCTGTGAGGTTCTGTATTTTGAGCTTTCATGTATTCATGCTGGCTTCATTGGAATCAAAAGATGCTGTTTCTAAAGCAACGCAGGGCTGTAGTTCTGGTTTTGTCCCCAGCGCTAATTGACGATACTATTTTAGTTTATTGCATCTCCTTTCTGACCCTTATATTTCTCCTTTATGAAGTTGGGGGTTTGGCAGTTGAACTAGGTAACTTTTAAGTTCTCCCCAACTCTACGGTTCCAATGTTATACAAGTAGTGCCCTCGATTTCTGTTTCCTTGTGCGTGGATGGAGGATGTGACGGGAAATGTTGCCGACAGTGGAGCCATAGTATCATGGACTCACTCAGTGAGTAAATCCACTTTGCCATGTACATTTTTTATAAAATCTGAATAATTTTCTGAAGTAATGCTACTTTTTAACTTTACAAGGTAGTCATGTCTGTAGTTGACAACAAGGAAAAATACATAAAAGAACCAGAAGAATGACTTAGTGTATTCTTAGTAGTGAGAGTAGTTTCTCAAACATAGCTTGGTGCCCAAAAGTAAAGGTGAGCTTCTGCCTCCTGAGATTTTCTTTTTAGAATATGGGAAAACACCCTTAAAAATCTGCCTGGGGTGACCCTTCCCATTGGCCTGCTACCCTAAATATCATCCTGACTCCTTGATGAAGTGGTCTGACCCTTTTGACAAGAGTTCCCACAACCATCTCTTCACGCCTTGTTGGTTTAGTTTCGCATGATGGATGACATGACACACAGGCAGCAGGGCTGTTGGTACCTGCTCTGTAAATGACTCTGGTATCATGCTGCCAAAGGCAAAGTGACCATCTCTCAATTCTGGCTGAGCATTCTGACTTCAGGTTTTCAAGTATGGAAGCAAGTGATTTATGAGACACAAAAAGGCATAAATGGCCTTCCATTCCTTTTGACAAGGAAAGACTCCCTGTATAACCCCTAACCCGTGCTTTCTTTGCAGGAAGATGCTGCCTTAGAAGAAACAGGATAGCACCCCTCACCCACCACAAAAGCTGAAAGCGTCTACTCCAACCAATTTTGTGTGCATTTGGACCTGGCCTGTAGATGGACCATTGGAGTGTTTGGATGTGCCATGTTGGTCTACAATGAGTCACTCTCATTTATCCCAGCTTAGCAGTCGTGCTGCAGGTAGTAATGTTGGCACCAAAAGAACTGGTTTTGAGGCTGAAATCAAGTCATAATTTACATAAGAAGATAGTGCTAGAAGATAAAAGAAGATAGTCCTGTGTTCATTAGCTAGTGCTTTATGGACGGCTCATCTTTCCCTAGACTCTCCATTGGTACCTCAGAGACTGATGCCCTTCTGAACCATCTGAGCTACAATACTTTACTTGCAAAGTGAGGTTCAAAGATAAGATGAGATTTGGGAACATGTTGAGGGTAGAATGGCAAACCATTCTAGTTTGTCCAGTGTTGAGGAATTTCCTGGGATATAGTACTTTTTAGTACTAAAACCTGGACAGTCCAAGGAGACACAGTACGTCCAGTACTAAATAGGCAAAACCGGACAAATTAGCCACATACTTGGAGGTGAAGACCTGGAAGGATTGTGGAATGGAGTGGAGAGTAGCATGACTCTGGGGGAGTGAAGATTCCACTTTTTTTTTTTTTTAACTGAATTGTATTTGCCATTCAATTTGCAAATCAATAGCAAGTAACAAGGCTGAACAGACTGACCATTGTACCATAAGCCCAGTAGCCTTTATGTGAGCCTGCTTCAAGCTGGAATTGTTCCCAGAGGCTAGACTGAACTCCCTCTAGAAGTGGGAAGTGAGTTATATCAACAAATTGTGTCAGAACTGTGTCTTATGGGCAACCCCACAGTATCTGGCGCCAAGTTGGGCACATAACTACATTGTTGGCAATTGTCAAAAGCTTTGATTCTGTTTAAGTATGCTTTTTCTTGGTCTGACTCTCCCATATAGAGATGGGAGTGGTTTGTATTTTCTTGAGTGACATTATCTCAAGGGGAAGCATGAAAAGGTGACAGGTTTTGATAGTCATTCATTATTGTTATTAGTGAATGAGGAGTGCAATACCATTTAGAGTTTGAAAAATATTTCAGACACCTTTTCAGACATACAAGGCTTGCAAAACAAAGCAAATTCCAAAGACTATTCCTTTCCATTCTAAAAGGAGGGGGCATTCTTCTGAAGGTTATGCAATTGATACTTCAGTGATTTATTTGGCCTGGACTCATCTAAATGTTCCTTTATAAGACATACTAACTGCTTGAGAAGCAACTTGAGATTTAAAATAAGCTTTTAAAAGGTCTCCTGGCCTTAAGAGCAGGAAGTGACATATCACTGAAAACAAATCTGCTTTAACTTCACAAGTTTGCTTTTCATTAAAAAAAAAAAAAAAAAAAAGACACTGGGGCTGCATAAGTAGATTCTAAACTTTAAAAAAATCTCTTCCCTGAGACTCTGAGACTGAGTCCAGACAAAGGGGAGTCTATTCTGATACTTTTCACTGATCTCTTTGCAATCAAGTCAATAGAAATATCCCCTGAATGGAAATATAAAGATTCAAGAGACAGAGTCCCTCATGCTCTTTAACAGGTTCTGAAATTAAAATATCTGAATGGATGGCTCCCAGACCCCTTGGAATTATTATGTTGTAATGACTTAGAGGAAGTCTGTGGTCCCCAGAGTTTAAATCCTCATTTTTCCGCTAACCAGCTCTGTGACTAGGGGTAGATGATCTTTTGTATCTCAGTTTCCTTGCCTGTAAAATGGGAATAATAGAAGTACTTTTCTCAGAGGATTATTATGAGGAATGAATGAGTTAATATATTTGAAGAACTTAAAACGGTATCTGGCAAATATGTGCCACAGAAGTATTACTTACTAGTTTGCACAAACATCTTTTGAAGAGCTTGAGTTCTTGAATCCACTGGATCAGAATCTTTAAACTTGGTTACTCTTAATCCTGGATGCATATTCAAATCATCTGGGGCACTTTTAAAATTTTTGCTGCCCAGACTTTACCCCAAGTAAATTCAATCATGAAGTCTGGGGTTAGAGCCCAGAAATCTGTATTTTAAAAATGTCCAGGGTGTGATTGTCATGCACAGAGTGTTGAAAACTGCTGTTCTAAACTAAAGCTTGAGAACCAGTGCTTTTAAGGGACTTTGCATGCCATATGTCAAGATGTTTGTGAGTGTGTTTAATTGTTTGATCTTATAACATTTTCATGATTTATTCATTATTTAGAAGTTTTGAGTAGGCCTGTATTATTTTGTCTATAGCTATAATTTTCCTGATGTGAGGGTGCCCCTCTGTTGCCATTCGCACCCAAATATTTAACACAGGGCCAATATATTATAACGGTGATGATGAGGAATTGTTCAATTTTACCAACTGTCTCCAAGATCACAATAATATTTGTAAAGTAAAGAAGGCTGGGTCCAGAGTAGTATAATTCAAATGTGTGCTTCATGGAGTTTTCCATCCACCCAACATGTGCCATCATAGGGTTTTGTTTCTTTGTAGTAAGACTTTGATCTTTCTAGTGCCTGGCTTTTCCTCTCTGTCAAGGTGTCCCAATGAGGTCAATCGGGGGTCTTCTGTGAGTGAGGATACTAAACCATCAACAGTGTTGAAGTGTTGTGATGCGAATGAACATTGTGGATAAGACCCTCAAATCTGTAATGTGGCTCTGTGACCCTCAGCTGGCTGCTGAGCAGTGGTCTTTTTTTTTTTTTTTTTGAGCAGTGGTCTTCTAATTCAAAAATAGGGGAATGACAATCTCTACTTCACATACCTATTGTTAAGTTCCAATAATATCATATATGTGAGAGGGTTACTTAATGTATACAGGACCATGTTATTTTTTTTTTAATATGACCACTGGACATTCCCATTTACTGGCTTCTATGGTGGTTAAGAATGAAGAAGACATGTTTGTTATTTGATGGGCAAAAACATTATTTACAGAGGGAACAAAGAAGCCAAGGGACTTCAGGTGAAATAATCTGGTGACCTGGATAATATACATTCTCTATGTAAATGGTGAAAGTCTGAATAACCCAGCACGGTGGTTCTCACTTGGATTGTCAAAAATAAACATTTCAGCAATAGATGCTGAGGAAACCAGACATTCCCAACGTTGCTGCCTCTGCTTGATTTTCCTGGGGAGTCTCCTCAACCAGCTCACAGCAGGTCAGCACAATTGTACCCAGTCACTAGGGAGGGGTGGTGTGGAGAGAGATGCGCAGAGAGAGGGAGGGAAAGATAGAGATAGAGACAGAAAAGAAAAAGAAAAAGAAAGCCCCAAAGCAAGAAATCCACACACCAGTCCTGCAGTAACCTAGCAATCAAGGCATTAGCAGCCAAAAAGCTTTTCTCATGGAGGGGGAGTTAATGGATTTATATTAGTTGTGGTTATCTGGATTTCAGATTGACACCATAAATATTCAAACTCTGAACTCAGCTGGAAACAGCCGCCACTGACTTTTCTGTGACCTAGCTGGAAACTTTAAATCAGCTGTCTCCTTGACTTTCAAGGGAATGACATGCTCCAAATCCATGAGATAGCATCTCCTCAGTGTTTTATTACCTCCAGAGGACCTCAGTTCAGTATGGTCTGTAGCTACAGCCTCTCCTTTGAATGCCAAGTCTGGTTAACATTGCTAAATCATAAAGTACTCTGTACTGGAGTAGAGATCTCTTAACTGTGGGCACAGAAAAAGCTTATTCTACACAATGCACTAGGTGAACTTGCAAACCTTGCAATACAGCGTTCATGGACTGACATGGATCTCCATCCATGGCTCCCTCTATCAGGAGCTCTTGCCCAGACACTTTCTTCCTCATTTTCCTCTTGTGTTTATTTGTCCCTGGGAGATAGATTTACAGAGCTTCAACACAGGGGACATGGGTCTTCTCAGTGTGTTGTGAGCTGCTTCCAGTTCCTATGCTCAAGAGCTGGCAAAAGTGAGATAGATACTCTCCCAGAAATGGTGTCTGAATCTCTCTCGAGTTCCCTTCATAGGACACATGAGGACTTTGATGGTAGGGGGAGGGGATCAGTCCTCCTCTGGCACCATATTTCAGGGATTGAGGCACCTTCCACCAGCAACAGGCTTCCTTTTGCTCCATGACAAATTGTGCTGAAGGTTTGACAACCCCAAATCCATCATAAGGATTGGGCCAGCTCCTTCTCTCTGTCAGCGTAACAGATGTGGCAGCAGCCACAATGTCAATAAAGGTTATGTCCTGCTTCAGAGAAAAAGAGGCCAAAACACCATTTAAGTAATTGCTTGGGGAAAAAAAATCAAGCTATCCTTCTAGGCAGGCAATGGCATTATCAGGAAGCCTCCATACATAGGCTGCTTTTACCCTCCTTCCCTGAGTGAGTTGAAAGTTATTATCAGAGGAAGACATGTGGGTCTATTACCAGGAGAAAGGGCAAGGCAGGCAAGCTGTGACTTCAGAGGTCCCATCTACTCAGTGTTTGAAAACCCACCAGGAGCCCCCATTCTACCATAGAATCCAGACTATACTATACCCCAGATGTTATAAAACTTTCTTTGGATATTTGATACAACAGGAAAGGGAGGGGATTCATTAAAGTGAAATGAGCACAACATTAACATATTTTATATTTTAATATTACTAAATTCTCAATTTTACATGGGGTATCTGATTTTTTTTATTTTTATTTTTTTTTTTTTTTTTTTTGCTAAGGGCCTCTGAATATCTTAACCCTAGCCTGGACAAAGAGTATTCAAGGAGAAAGAATACCATGGGAGTAGACCAGCACAGTTGGAGCGGAAACTTAGAGGCTGAGAATGGCAAGATATGGAGGGGGAAAAGTAGATCCCAGGAACAGACCGGGGACCTACCACTCTAAGACAGAACTGGCTAACTCATCACCAGGGCTCAGAAGGTGATGGGGCTCCCCTGAACAATTATCAACAGGAAAGTAACAGGATCGTATCTGCATTTCAGACAAATCACTCTGACAGCTGTGTGAGGGACTGGGTAGAGAAGGACAATAAATGGAGGCAGGTAAACCGGTTAAAAGGATGTTGAATCTGACTTGGTCAAAATATAATGTGTGTGTAGGAAAGACAGAAGGAAGCACTGCTTGAAAGGTAAAATTAATTGAGATTTTGAGTAGTTAGACATCGGGGCTGAGGAAGAAAACTCCACCTGTGACAAAGTCCTCATTTCTTTGTTTGTGTGACTGGGGGTCTTGTGGTACCACCTGAAATGAAGAGTACTAGAAGAGGAACCAGTTGAAGACAGTGAATGATGAGCTTATCCCTGGGCAGGTTTGTTTGAATCTCTGATGAATAAGACTAGTTCCAATTTCCCAATTGCTTCCAATTAGTTGCCTCAGCTACCTGTCTACTGTTATTGCTAGAGAGAACGTTCCATTTCTACAGTAGAGTCACATGTTGGGAGTAGGGTGTTACCCTCAGTCTCTAGTCCACATTTCAGAATTGGGTGTGTGCTTGCAATTCATGAGACTGTGCATTCCCATTGATTCTTATTGAGTTCTAAAGCATTCTTCAAAAAAATAATAAATAAAATTTATTAAATAATAAAGCATTCTTTACCCAGGACTCATCTGTGATCTGCTCTAGATCACAGAACACAATTAAAAAATAATAAATAAAATTTATTAAATAATAAAGCATTCTTTACCCAGGACTCATCTGTGATCTGCTCTAGCTTAATACAGCCCAGAGTACGAGCATGCTGGGAATCTTGGAATGCTCTGGAAAATAAAACCCAACACCAGGTAATTGAAGTCTGCAGAAACAGATCTCACTTGTAGATGAGTGGTTTGGTACCATACCACGTCTTAATAGACTGGAGAAATTCTAGCATCGACTTCTTTGGTCATCTAAATTATTGTTGAATACCAAAGGCAAGCACCTATTTAAATTAAGGCAAAAAATGTAGATGTTTCAGCTCCACAATCAAACAGCGAGAATGCAGAGAGCAGGGGGCCCTCAGGGGTAAGCAGAGCCTGGTTCGTGGACTCCATTAGCTTCTTTCTTTTGCCTTCTCATTTGTTTCTTTTTGTCCCTACTCCATTCTCTTAGACCAACTTTCTCCAAAAATTGGAAACATGTCCTTTGGCTTGCAATTAAAGTCCTTCCACTCAAGAGGGCCTGCTTACCTTCCCATGGTTTCAACCTGGGGAGCTATGGGACTCAATGAGCTGAGTATTCTGACGGACTACACTCAGAGAATCATACATTGAAAGAGTGGGAATCAATATTTCCCTGTCCAAAAGGGGTGCTGTTCTCAAAAGAAAAGGGCACACCTGCCAGAGAAAGCAATAGACGCATGCTTTGACATTGTTGTAAACAGTAGGCAAAGCTTGTTCATGCCATGCCTTCCCAGTTTTGCATAAGGGCAATGAGAGTTTATTTTGCAGGCACTCAGCTAATCCTCATTCCACGGTTATGGAATTGGGCAGGAACCCTTACCGTACCCCCCACTCTGATTCATGACCCACTCCTCTGTGCTCCTATGGCATCCAGTGTGTGCATCTGGGAAACCACTTAATACACTGCCTTGTAATTATTATTTATGTGCCTGTCTTCATCTCTAGACTGTGAGCTTTTTGAGATCAGTGACTGTGTCTTCATCACTTTTATGTGCCCAGTTCCTAGCACAGATTTTGGCACACTATTTCAGTGGCATTCTCTCTCCTGCTAAAAAGGAAAAAAGAACTATTTCTTGGTTTGAAAGCCTGTTCCCACATCATGGAAGCAGCAAGTCCTTCAAACAACAGTATGGGAAAAAAGTTTTCCATTGCCTTTCAGACAAATACTGCCATGCAGAGAAGTCAGATTACTCCTGAAACTCACAGCACTCCCCTCAAGGTGACCAAGGAATGCTTGCTGATGGCTTGGAAAAATAGAGTGGGAGAAAGAGGGATAAGTGGTAGTCTTCTTATATCTTTCAGTCAGGGATAATCATATTATGTGTATATAAAGATACTAATAAATTGTTGTTTATATGGTATCGTGTTTAGAGTTGGACAGTTGTCACAGGAGTCATAAAGAATTTGTCTGCTGTGCCATTTACACTCTCCCTACTCCCCCTACCAAATGACATGGGATTGTGAATCTGTTGACTGGTGTGGTTCAGGGTGCAGCTGGTGAGTGTGGCACCTTAGCAAAGCCCGTCACACTACAGATCAAACACATGAGTTCTTCTCCCCAGCAATATCCCACCATCAACACAGCCAGTCAGCCACCAAAGCCTGAAAGAAACTGCTCCATTACAGCGATTTTACTTGACTTTTAGCTGTTTTCTGCCATTACTGGTCCTTGCATATCTATACTGAGGGGAAATGACAGGGCCTCTTCTGGGGCATTTGCAGTATCATGGCCCTTTTAAAGGGACCACATACCTCTTCTTTCTACCCCCAGAGCATTAGACACTAGGAAATTGATTTTAATTGATCAATGGACTGGCTTCCACCTCACCAAGGAGCTTGTCATATGCAAGAGCAACATTTAGGATGAAAAATCTAGCCATATGCAGATTCCTAGTTTTGTTCCCAAAATAACTCGTGGTGTTGTTGGCTCCTTTTCCTCATCTAGTTACCATCTGGGGTTTGTGTATGTCTGTGTGTGCATGCACGCGGGCAATAATACCTCCTTCCCACAATCTGCCAGGCACAGACACCCTCCACCGACCTCTCCCACGCTCATCTACTCACTGAACCAAGGCTGTGGAAAGGATTTCAGATAGAATGAAAAGGCCCAGTTTCTGCTTTCCTGCCTAAGATTTTACATGCACTTCGGGCTTGCCTAAAAGAGAGAGAAAAAGTGTGGAACTGCAAGCAGAGACCAAGAAGAGTGGCAGCGATAGGAATTAATTTGTGCGTTAGGTGTAGGTTGTACGGGGCTCCTGGTTAAGCCACTGTGTGGCAGTGCTTAAGGACTTTGGGGCTGCAGACATTTTTGCGTAAACAGAACAACTTTATTCAAACTATGGCCTCTTTCCTTTTTACTTCAGGAACTTATTTATTTCACATTTCTTTGGTTTAGAAATGACCGGGGCATTGAACTAATTAAAAAAATAATTTAATATAGAGGAATAAATCCTACCCTAGCTGAGACCTTGTCAGCCAATTTCAACCTGGAGTGCAACCTTAGAACAGACTAGTAAATCTCCTATAATAGGGGCTTCCAGATCCAGTATATCATGGAATGCTTTGCATACTTGTCAGGAAGCACAATTCACCTCACCAACTGCTCTCACAAACTTCCTGAAACATGAGGGGCTCCGTGTGTTAATGGGGAGCTGAAGGGCTGGGGAAGGGAGGCTGGATCGGGTATGGGCCACAGAGGGAAATCAGGGCTCACCCTTGGGAAGCCAGAGGGAGAGCTGGGGGTTCAATGCTAGTGAAAAATGGAGGCAGAGGAGGATGGAGCAGAGACCACTCGGCCTTCTCCTCTTTCCCCTGTGAAGCAGGCTAACTCACACAGGAAGCAGCTATCCTAGTCTGTGCTCATTTATCCCAGAGAACAGGTCAAGGAAAGGACAAAGGAGCCATCATACAAGCAAAGACCTGGAGGAGGACACCAGTAGAGGCTTTATTATAAGGATTGCTACTTTGAGTGAAAAATGTGAAATAGCAGGCTCCCTCCTGGCTGTGTCGGTGTGAAAGAACCACTTCTGCTTGGTTTTCCTGTGCCCCCTGAAAGAGAACTCTGGCAGCTGGTGCTTATGGAGCACTCTTGCCGGATCACCCTCAGCAGACAATGGGAGTGGGCAGTGGCTGTAGTGACTTGGGGTTAAAAACTATGAGAAAGCTTCTGTGACCCTAAATTTCTACTTGTAATGTTTAAAAGTACTCCATTCTAGACTCGTCTTTTGGCAAAGTCTTTGTCCATGCTAAGGAAAGGGTAAGGAGGAAAGCTGAATAGTGACTTAATTATTTTTTTAAAACATTCTCTAACTTAGATAGTAAGTCATGGACAAGAAGGGGAAAGGGTATGTGGACCTGAGTATCTGAAAGAGAAGAAAGAGACATTCTTGACAGCAGACCAGGTGAAATTAGATACTCAGTGTACTTCAGTTTCCCTTAGCAAAAGAGTATGTAGATGTGGTGAGACAATGAGACAGGGACCATCATTTCCTGTTTTCATTCTCATCCTGCTGATGATTCATGGTACTTAAAGTTCTTTTCCACATAATGCCTCAGATTCCAGACATTAGAAAGAATCTGTCTCTCACTTTTATTTACCTCAAAGGAAGAGACTCGAACCAGCCCTAAAAGTTTAGGACCATGGATTCTGATCCTTTAAAATCTATTAATCTCATATATAATTGTAATCGGATTATATGTACCTGGATTTTGTGCCAGGGCCATAGAATGCTGGATTTTTTTCAGATTTGAGCAATTTTGCAGAAGTTTTCACTCATACCAGCCATCATGTGACGAGCAAACATCCAATTTCCGAGGAAGTCACTGCGATGAAATAGGTTTCCAAATCCACCCCATTATTCATTAAAATGTCATTTCTCTTTGGAAATATCCAGTTCAAGGGAAAATGATGCATGGTCATAGGGTAAAAAATAAAGCAAAATCAGATACCAATTGCTCCTCCAAAGAATGTTGTAGATGACTTCTGATGTGTTGGCCTATCATTAGGATTTCAAGCTATAAGTTTTTTTTTTCTTTTGTGGCAGTGGGGGTGGGGACCTCTCTTTAATATTAATAGAGTTTGGCACAATAAATCCTACAATTCACACTGAGCACAGGATTTAGCTTTGACCATAACCAAGAAATCAGAAACATAGATATTTATATCCATGATGTTTGGACCTCTTGATCTGGAGGGAGATGCCAGACCTCATGCTCCATGCAAGGCGCAGAGTCAAGAGGGACAGGACTCTTCAGTAGTGAGGATCTGCAGGTCCTTTAAGAGGCATATATGTTCTCATATATTCTTCTCCTGCGTTGTATGGTCCTTACATTATCCATTATTTTCTTTGAAGAATGCCAAAGGATGGGGCTCACCTAGAAAAGATCAGAAGCTGATCATTTAAGGTAATTTAAAGAGGGGACAATGAGTCTTTCCCCTGAGCTCTGAGTAAATTTCATACTATGAACATGATGCCTTCTTTAAGATAAAATTTTAAGTTCTTAAGGAGGATGTAGGAAAAAGTTAAAAGAGGGGGAATTCAAGGAATAAACAGCTACTTTGACCACAATTACTAAAATTAAACTAATAATTTTACT
Organism: Canis lupus dingo; assembly: GCF_003254725.2. NCBI lineage: Eukaryota > Metazoa > Chordata > Mammalia > Carnivora > Canidae > Canis > Canis lupus. The sequence goes on along the minus strand of NC_064280.1, from coordinate 19,858,381 downwards.
CCTACTGTGTTCTAGGCACTGATTCAGAAGCTATAGGGAATATTAATACACTTATGATGAGTCACCTGCGCTCATGGAAGCTTATGTCTTGTTGGGTAGAGATACTTGTTAACATTAGAAAATATCCAACAATAAAAGATTTAAATAGCATTTCTAGACAAGAGGAGCTATGTTATTAAAGGGCATCTATGATTAATTACTGAACAAATTGTACAGACAATAATTGCTGAAATATTTAAGAGGAAAGAAAGATCCCTTTAGGCTAGGTTCGGCAGGACCATTGTTAAGGAAGGAAAAAAAAAATATTTTAATTGAGTCTTGCCAGGATGGAAAGTGATTTGGATAAGTACAGAGGAGTACTGTATCTCTTGATCATCAAAAGAAAAAGAAATAAATGATTATTTATTCATAGCTACATATTATTTTACAATAATACTATGAAATACTACTCCCAATTTATAAAAGAGGAAATCAAAGCTCATATAAGTGCATTGTTTTGCCTAAAGTAGCTATCAGAAATAAAAATATAGAATTTCACATTCAGCCATGATACAGTAATGAAGAACGTATTTACCTTTCCAGCTTAAAAAAGCAGAAAATTATAAAAAAAAATATGTGAAACAACTGTTTTATTAATTGGACAACAGATAGTGTAGGACTGTGATCCCTGATAAAAGAGAAACAAACAAAAGTAGCTGTATATTACCCCTCCCTACTATCTGGAGTTTCCAGGACATAAGATGGAGGAGAAGAACCTAGTAGTTCTTCTTCAGGGACACTCAGGTGGCCAGACCTTTTGGAATAGAGTATCAGAGAGGAAAGAATTTTATAGGGAGAGCTTTGGAAATCTGCAGAGGTCTCTCTGAGTCTTTGATTGAGTAGTAATTGATGGACACATGAGAAAAAAAAAAAAACTATTTGTGTACAGCCAAAGAACCATGGGCAAATTGTATGCTGAACAGTTCCTAGAGCTCATAGAGAGTAGGGAATAGTTTGTATTTTTAAGAGCCAGAGTGGAAAGACCTCATAAAACATGGATCATTTGGCAGAGTACTCACAAAGGTATTGCCTTGTTAGTGGGAATAAATTAACTCTAAACTAGAGAATGGCCTTGGCTTGCTTTAACAAAGTGTAAAAGAAAGATGCAAAAGTACCAAATTAATAATAAGTTATTTAACTGCCTTCTAGGACAAAATATTAAACTATTTAAAGGAATAACAACAATGAAATTCAGCATCGACAACATAAAAAGCACAATGTCTGGCATCCAAACAAAAATGACAAGGCATGCATATAAGCAGGACAATATGATTATACAAGGAGATAATCAATTAATAGAAATAGATTCAGAAGCAAGAGATAATGGAAGTCGCAGTAAGAGATACTAAAACAGGTATCATAAATATGCTTCATCAGTTAGAGAAGGTAAAATATGACCATGACAGGAAGAAAATGGAAATTCATAAGAATGACCCAAATGAAAATCCTAGAGATAAAAAGTACAATTTAGAAATTAAGAGAACATTAAATGTAATGGATTAATGTCATTGGAGGCATTACAAAAGAAAATGTTGGTGGAAGTAAATGCATAGTGAAAGAAACTGACTAACCTGAAGCCCAGAGAGGAAAAGAGGTGAAAAAGAAAAAAGGAACAGAGCCCAGTAACTGTGTGACAATATCAAATAATCTAAAATAGGTGCGAGTGGATTCTTAAAAGTAGAAGAGAGAAAAAAACATAAAAATATGTGAAAAAATAATGGCTAGAACTTTTACAAACTTGATGAAAACTATAAACCCATATACTTAAAACCTTGAGAAAACTCATACGTTATTAACTTTTAAAAATTCACACCAAACAATAAGTGATGACAAAATCCCAGGAGAAAGAGAAAAATAAAATGATCTGTCAAAATAATATTAAAAGGAGCCAGAGGAAAGCAGATAGTCTGTACAAAGTGGACAGAGTAACAGTAATAAGAATGATAGCTAACCTCTTGCTAGAAAAAATGCAAGCCAAAAGAAAAGGAGGTTTGATTTTAAGGAATTATAAGATTAAAAAATCAATTTATTTGTATTTTTTAATTTAAATTTTGTTAGTAAACATGAAGTGAGATATTGGTTTCTGGAGTAGAATTCAGTGATTCATCACTTACATATAACACCCAGTGTTTATCAAAACAAGTGCCCTCCTTAATACCCTTCACCCATCTAGCCCCTCCCCCACCCACATCCCTCCATCAATGCTCAGTTTGTTTTTTATCATTGAGAGTCGCTTATGGCTTGTTTCCCTCTCTCCTTTTTTTCTTTTTCCCCTCCCATATGTTCATCTTTTTTTTTTTCTTGAATTCCATATGAGCAAGATCATATGGTATTTGTCTTTCTCTGACTGACTTCTTTCACTTAGGATAGTACACTCTAGCTGTGTCCATGTCATTGCAAATGGCAATATTTCATTCTTTTTGATGGCTGAATTATATTCCATATATATATATGTATCATGAGTATTTTTCACGAAGTTAGAAAAAATCCTAAAATTTGTACAAAACCAGAAAACACTCTGAACAGCCAAAGCAATTCAGAAAAAGAAAAACAAAACTGGAGGCATTACGATTCTGGATTTCAAGCTAAATTGCAAATCTGTAGTCATCAAGACAGTATGACACTGGCACAAAAAAAATCAATTCTGAATTCTCTACTGAGTAAAAATATCTTTCAATAAAGATAGAAAAATGAAGATGTTGCAAGATAAATAAAAGATAAGAGAATCCATCATCAATCAATCTACACCTCAAGAAAGGTTAAAAAGAGCTTCTTTAGGCAGAAGGAAAATAATGCCAAATGCAATTCACATCTATACAAAGAAATAAATAGCACTGAACATGTTAACATGTGAATAAATATAGAGGCATTTTCAATTCATCTTAATCACTTCAGGAGATATTGACTATGTAAACTAAAAATAATAATGAATTTGGAAGTTTATAATTTATATCAGTAAAATCTATAAAAGCTAAGGGCTGGAAGAGGGTAAATTAAAATATACCATTGTAAGTGTCTTACAGTATATGCCAAGGGGTATAATATAATTTGAAAGTAATTTGATAAGGCACAGATACATATTATAAACCCTAGAGCAACCACAATAGAAAATAAAAGAGGCATAACCAATAAGCCAATACTGGAGAGAAAAATTCCCACAATATACCCATTTTTTCAAAGAAGATAAGAACAGAGAAAAAGAGGAACAAATAACAGATTTGAAAAATAGAAAGCTGAAAAATAGAAATTAGAAAAATAGAAAACCAACTGTATTCCTAATTACATCAGAAGTGAATGGCTTTTCAGGAACCAAACTGCCAGAAATAAGACATTCGAATGAGCAAAGAAGTCAAACTCCTACTCTTTGCAGGTGACATAATACTGTATATACAGAACCCGAAAGACTCCACCCCAAAATTGCTAGAACTTATACAGCAATTCAGCGATATGGCAGGATACAAACTCAATGCACAGAACTCAGTTGCATTTCTATACACTAACAATGAGACTGAAGAAAAAGAAATTAAGGAATCAATTCCATTTACAATTGCACCAAAAATGGTAAGAAACCTAGGAATAAACCTAACCAAAGAGGTAAGGGATCTATACTCTAATAATTTATGAAAGAATTTGAGGAAGACACAAAGAGATGGGGCAACATTCCATGCTCATGGATTGGAAGAATAAATATTGTGAAAATGTCTATGCTACCCAGAGCAATTTAGACGTTCAATACAATCCCTATCAAAATTTCATGGACTTTGTTCACACAGTTGGAATAAATAATCCTAAAATTTGTATGGAACCAGAAAAGACCTTGAATAGCCAGAGGAATGTTGAGAAATAAAACCAAAGCTGGGGGCATCACAATGCCTAACTTCAAGCTGTGTTGCAAAGCTGTGATCATCAAGACAGTACAGTACTGGCACAAAAACAGACACAAAGATCAATGGAACAGAATATAGAACCCAGAAATAGGGCCTCAACTCTATGGTCAACTGATCTTTGACAAAGAAGGAAACAATATCCAGTGGAAAAAAGACAGTTTCTTCAATAAATGGTGTTGGGAAAATTGGACAGCCACATGCAGAAGAATGAAACTGGACCACTCTCTTACACTAGACACAAAGATAAACTCAAAATGGATGAAAGATCTAAATGTGAGACAAGAATCTATCAAAATCCTAGAGGAGAAAACAGGCAGTAATCTTTGTGAACTCAGCCACAGAAACTTGCTAGACAAGGCAAAGGAAACAGGCAAGGGAAGGGAAGGGAAGGCAAAGGAAACAAAGGCAAATGAAATATTGGGATTCATCAAAATAAAAAGCTTCTGCACAACAAAGGCAACAGTCAACAAAGCTAAAAGAAAACCTATAGAATGAGAGAAGATATTTGCAAATGACATATCAGATAAAGGGCTATTATCCAAGATCTATAAAGAACTTATCAAACTCAACACACAAGAAACAAACCATCCAGTCAAGAAATGGGAGGAAGATGTGAACAGACATTTCTCCAAAGAAGACCTACACATGGCCAACAAGCTCATGAAAAAATGCTCAACATCACTTGTCATCAGGGAAATGCAAATCAAAACCTTAATGAGATACCACCCTAAGGTGAGAATGGCTAAAATTAACAAGACAAGAAATAGCAAATGTTGGTGAGGATGTGGAGAAAGGAGAACCTTCTTATGCTGCTGGTGGGAATGCAAGCTGGTGCAGCTGCTCTGGAAAACAGTGTGGAGGTTCCTCAAGAAGTTAAAAATAGAACCACTCTATGACCCAACAATTGCACTACTGGGTGTTTACCCAAAGATACAGATGTAGTGAAATGCCGGGACACTTGCACCCCAAAGTTCACAGCAGCAATATCCACAATAGCCAAATTGTGGAAGGAATCTCTATGTCCATCGACAGATGAATGGATAAAGAAGTTGTGGTCTATGTATACAATGAAATATTACTCAGCCATCAGAAAGGATGAATACCCACCATTTGCTTTGACGTGGATGGACTTGGAGGGTATTATGCTGAGTGAGATAAGTCAATCAGAGAAAGACAATTATCATACGATCTCACTCATGTGGAATATAAGAAATAGTGAAAGGGACCATATGGAAAAGGGGGGAACTGAGTAGGGAAAAATTAGATAGGAAGACAAACCAGGAAGACTCTTAATTGGGAAACAAACAAAGGGTCATAGAAGGAGAGGTGGGCGGAAGGTTGAGGTAACTGGGTGATGGGCATTAAAGAGGGCACGTGATGAAATGAGAGACTGGGTATTATACTATATGTTGGCAAACTGTATTTTAGAAAAAAGATGTGAATGGCTTAAACAATGCAATTAATAAAGATTGTTAGAATGGATTGAGAAAACCCCACAAGACCCAGGTAATTGCTGTGTATATGAGAAAGTGTAGGATGACATAAAAACGGTTTCAAAAATCATTAAAGGAGTTAGGGGGTTATACTAGAAAATATTTAATTAATGCAAAATAAAGAAGTAAAAGAAGAAGGTAGGAGACAAAAACAAAAACATGAGATTTGAAGAAACCAGTAAGTCACCTGATGGCCTTGCATCCATCTGTATCCGTTATACTACATGTGAATGGATTATACCATCCAATCAAAAGATAAGATTATCAGACTGCCTAGAGAACACAAGGTCCAACTTTGTGCTGTCTACAGGAGACATACTTTACATTCAAAGATACTAAAAAGATTGGAAGTAAACAAGTGAAAAAACTATCATACAAAATAGACTTTGAAACAGAAAAAGTTACTAAAGATAAAGAAAGACAATTCATGATGATACAAGGGTCAATCTATTAAGGAGTTAGAACTATTAGAAGCACGTACACACCTAACAACAGAGCCCCAAAATACATGAGGCAAAAATTGACAGAAACCAAAGGAGAGATATTTGTAACAGTAATTTTGGGGGACTTCACTGATAGTTGGAGATCTTACCTTCAGTAACAGGTGGAACTACACAGAGGGGCAATAAGATCTTTTGTTTGAGTCTTCTCGAACAAAACTGTCAATCAATCAGAACCCTCAGAAGTTCATAGAACACTCTAACTAACAATAGCAGAATACACGTTTTTCTCAAATGCTCATGAAACATTCCCCAGGACAAGGCCATATGCTAGAACATAAAACAAGTCTCTTGCACGCATATTATCTCATTTCTAATTTTAGTCATCTTGATAAATCTATGAGGGAAGCCTGGCAATCACTGACTTCCTCATATCACAGAAAAGCAAACTGGGGCTCAGAGAAGCCCCAGTGTGATTTCTCATAGCACTAAGAAGGGAGAGTACAGACACTTGCTCTTGCTCTTCTTTTTTTTTTTTTTTTTTTTTTTTTTTAAGATTTTATTTATTCATTCATGGGAGACACAGAGAGAGGCAGAAACATAGGCAGGCTTCCCTTGGGGAGCCCAATGTGGGACTCAATCCCAGGACCCAGGGATCATGATCTGAGCTAAAGGCAGACAACCACTGAGCCACCCAGGTGCCCCAGTGCTTGCCTCTTCTAATGCATCTCTCTAGATAGCTTTGATTCGTCCCTGGGTTGTGGAGGTGAGGAAGGCATGGAGGTGCCAGTTCCTCTTCTTCCTCACTGTCCCAAGAATCCTAGAAGAACAGTGAGATGAGAGGAGCACTTTCTTCTCTTGATGTTTTCTTGGCAATAATGATAATAATAATAATGCTTTAAATATGTTGAAAACTCTGCATTTTACAAAACTACTTCATTTCCAGTTCTCATGATAACTAAAATTGAGACAGAGAGAGAGAGAGAGAGAGAGATTGAAACAATTGTTTTCATATAGAAGATGATGCGTAGCTGGATTAGCTAACCAATAAAAATCCCTACAGTATTTCAAACAAAAATAACTGAAAGTATTGTGACCATCAGAGTTACTGCTGGTCTTCAGGAAGTTCATATTTGTTTATTTTGAGTTCCTGGCCATGGCACAACTACCATGCAAGGAAGCCCCTGCAGAATCTGGCTCAGGGACTGAGAAGACTCACAAGCTGTAGAGCAAAGATGAGTTGGTACCACAGGGGTTGGAGAGGGTGAAGAGATAATGCTTTCTTATTCTTGCAGGAGATAGGGTTGGGTTGAATGTCTAATCTTTATTGCTGTTTCTTGGATAACTCTGTCATTGTTTTATATCCATAATTACATATGAACAGAGTTTAAAAGGATGTGAAAAGGGCAGCTCAGGTGGCTCAGCGGTTTAGTGCTGCCTTCAGTCCAGGGTGTGATCCTGGGGACCTGGGATCCAGTCCCATGTCAGGCTCTCTGCATGGAGCCTGCTTCTCCCTCTGCCTGTGTCTCTGCCTCTCTCTCTCTCAAATAAATAAATAAAATCTTTAAAAATAAAAAATAAAGGGATGTGAAGAGCTGTGTGTGTGTGTATTTAAAGGATTCCACGGCCAAATGAAAACAACAACAACAACAACAACATAAAAACAACACTGGGCTGCTGAGGAGTAGTACTGAGGTCTTGGGGACACTGGGTACTTATTCCTGGTGCAATATTTACCACACTGAATCATGCATGTCTAGTGACTGCCCTGTGTCCATTTTGAGCTCCTAGAATCTCATTTTGGGTCATTTCCTCTTTGTGTCTATGCACCTAGTAAAGGGAAGGCATTGAGTAAATAAATACTGATGGTAATAAATAATGAGCTTTACTGAAACAGGAAGTAATATCTTGGTCCTAACACTTGCATCAAGATACTTACATACTGTAGCCTTCCGTTCATGCTCTGAACACTCTGGTGCTAATGAACGCCATTCCCACATCCCTACTCTGCAGGCGTCCATTCCAAACCCTCACACTCCCAGTGGGCCTTGGGGCACCGCTGTGGGTATGCTGCATGTTTGAATATTAAAGGCCTCTGCTCTCTCTCCAGCTTAACCCTGGCTTCTCAGAGCTGGCCCTCTGGGACCTCTCCAGCCTTTCAAATGACATCCAGGCAAACCAGGCTGAATTATGAAATCACACCATTACTAATATCAAATCCCAGGCCTCATATTTTAATATCATCTGTGAAGTTCTGTCTAAAGACCAAGATTAATTTAATATGTAAAACAATAGATACCTCAAATTAATACAAAACACTGTAATACAAATGACTTTTATTCAGATTTGAATACTGCACACAAAGGCTATAAGTAAATTAGTTTTATTGATCTATATTCATAGAATTATTTAAATGTACCCTCTGGTACTGAGAGCCAGGGGTTTTTCTGATGCTTGCCATTAATGCATTTTTCATTAGTGGCTAGTGCTGGGAAGCCCAAATTTCATTTGGCTGCAAAAGATTAATTTCCTCTTGACAACCATGGCCAGATTTAAAAAAAAAAATGGACGAGTTGAAACAGTGACCTACAGGACAGTTCTCAGAAGTATGAATTAGAAGGCCAGGAAAAAAAAAATATATATATAATATAATTAAATATATCATATATTATATATATATAGTGTGTGTGTGTGTATGTGTGTGTGTTTCTTGACTGTGTGTCTATTGGGAAAGAAACAGCAGAAATAAATCAGAATCTATGGTTCCTGGCTCTCAGAATATGTGTATATGCCACAATCACTTATAATTGACAATTGCCCTATTTTCAATCTTAGAAATATAAATAAAAAGGCACATAGACAATTAATTTCCAGATATTTTGGACCTATCATATCCCTCATTTGCCTGTTGGTTTGTTTCTCTAAAAGTATTTTCTCATCAACCTCAAAAAAGGAGCATATACAATAATAGTAACAATACAATTAAGGCTAATGAAAGCCATTAAAATTAATTTCGTTTAGAAATTTATTGGAAAATTTGGAAGTCCCATTGGGATAATTTATATCCGTTGGGAGTCACAAAATCGAGCCCCTGAATTTGACTGCCGCTTGGGTGTCACAACAACTGAATGGTTCACAGCATTTGCTCATTCCTCAGGGCAATATAGTCCCTGGTTTCTCATCTAATTGCCTCATCACTGGAGCCCACCACTAACCTCTTCAGACTATGACACTCCATTAATACTGGTGTGGATCATGAAGACCTAAGTGCAAAATATTTTTTCAAGGAGTCAGAGCAAGCAGTCATTTTTATGATGTGATTTGTGAACCATTAAATGCCCCCTTGCTTAAAATAGATCTCTCATAGACTTGCCCCAGTGCCAGAAGATTCCCCCTGTAGGATTCATTCCTTACTTATGAAAGTTCTGGGTATTTTGGAGGGGGTCTCCTTAGGGTAAAAATTCCCTTGGGAAGGTTAACTCACAATCATTTATTAGCACTAGGGCTTCAATGAGTCCTGCAGATTGTTTTTTAAATTTACAGCTTTCACAAAGTGTGGCGGGCAGAAAAATAGCTCCCCCTCCCTGCCATAATGTTCACATCCTAATCCCCAGATGTTACATGGCTACATGACAAAGGGAGTAAAGGTTTCAGATGGAATTGTGATTGCTCATCGGCTGACTTTGAGATAAAGAGATTATCCTGAATTCCCCAAGTGGGCTCAATATAATCACAACAGCCCTTATAATTGGAAGGTGGAGGCAGAAAAGGGATAGCGATGTGAGGAGGACAAGGCCAATAATGCTGGAGGAATGGGGTCATAAGACAAGAAACATGGGTGCCCCATAGAAACTGGAAAAGACAGGGCAGTTTCCCCTAAAGCCTCTGGACAGGAATATAGCCCTGCCAAAAACCTTGGTTTTAGCCCAGTGGGACCCATTTTGTATTTTTTACCTACAGAACTACACAAAAATAAATTCTATTGTTTTTAGAGAGCAAATTTGTGGTAATTTGTTACAGAAGCTATAAAAATGAATACACAAAAGAATGGGGACAGGTGCATTTTGGTAAATTATACACATGTTGAGGTGAAATAGAAAGAGGGAGGAGTTGAAACAAACACATCCAAAAATAAAGTATGTTGAAAAATACATTGTGGGTGACATTGTAGGGGACAGGGATGGGGTTACTGGAAAGACGAGTAATTCAGGTACATTGGACAGATGTAAGAGGAACCTCAGCAAGAGAGAAAGTAAATGGAAGGCAGAAGGCACTGTATTCATTTTCTGATGTTGTATAATAAAATCACCATAAACTTAGTGGTAACAAATACATATTTATTATCCCAGTAAATCTGGGAACAGCTGTGGGTCAGGAATCTAAGAATAACTTAGCTGAATCTTCTGTTTATGCTCTGACAAGGCTGGAAACAAGGTATCAGACAGGCTGTTCTCATCTGGAGGCTCAAGTGGGGAAGAATTCACTTCCTCATTCATTGTTCATTCACGTTGTTGGCAGGATTTATTTTCTTGTGACTATATGACTGAAGGCCCCAGGTTTTTATGGTTTTTGCTTGGAGACTATTTTCAGGGGCTAGAGGCCACTCATGGTTTCTTGCCACATGGCCTTCTCTGACATGATGGTTTACTTCATCAAGCTCACCAGAAGTTTCCTTAGCTCTAATTTGCTAAGCCTGAGTCATATAGCATGATGCAATCTCAGAAGTGATGTCCCAACAATTTTGCCACATTCTCTTTATTAGGAGCAAGTCACAACTCTCCCTCATACTCAAGGAAAAGGGATTACACAAAGCTGTGAACACCTGGAAATTGGGAACTTTCTGTCCCCCACTGGCTTGAGTCAAATTTGACCTATATCACAACTCTGCCTGGATCACACATCTTGGGAAAACTATTACTGCTGCCAATGATTTGTCTGATAGTAAAATGATGGAACTAATTCTTCCATGTCCCAAACGGCCATTATTATATCTCCAAGTGAGACCTTTGAGGAAAAGATGTTGGTGTTTATTGGAGGTGATAAACATCATGGAATAATGAATAGGGTGGAGTTTGACCTTGTATTTCTCCCTGGTCATCTATTTCCCCTGCTTTCTTCTTTCAGTTCCTTTGTTCCCTCTCGTTTTCCTAGACTTCCTACCTCTTCCTCACAGGCAGGAGTTTCTTGGATGAAATTAGCAAGTATCATAAACTCAAATGCCTAAGGTAGTCTCTTTGGGGATGGCACCAGCCACTGTGGCAGGTGAGAGAGCATAGGATCTACCTCATGGAGGCCACCAGTGGGAGTCTATAACTACTGCTACCATTGGGAGATGTGCCCAGCATTTCTGGAGGTTTTATTTTTTAACTGGGACCTGAAAACGCAGATTTTTGTTGTTTTTCATGTGAATGGTCCAAGTCTAACAGATTCGATTGAAAGAAATTTAAGTGAGCAAAACAAAACAAATCTGTGAGTCAGATAAGCCAATGGGGTGTCTGTTTGCAATTTCTTCTCCAAAGAGGCCCTCTGATTGTTGATGGGAATTCCACAATGTGGCAAACCAGTAGAAAAGGGAATGATGAAATTCAGAAGGACACTTCTTAGTGGATACAAAAGGCACTCAGTAACGTTTGTTGAATGAGTGATTGAAGAATGATCCCTAATTTGTTTTTATAGAGAGGACATCAGGTTTTAGCAAAAAAACAACAACAAAAACAAACAAACAAACAAACAAAACAAAAACAAAAACCTAGGTAGGTCTCTTAGTTTCACCACACATCCTGTTATTGATGTATTTTATGTAATTTTATATTAGGCAAGACTTCAGTTAACCTGAAGAAACTATGATTATTATGTGGGAGATACTGGGGAGAGAAGAAAAATATAGCTACATTGAACCAAGCTTATTCAAATTCTGGATGATTCTTCCCTGTTTTGGGGCAGTGGTGGCTATATAACTTCTTATCTTTGGGAATAAGGAGGCTTGGTTTTCAGCATATTACTCTCCTTTCTGGTGGTGCCAACTTGGCTGTGCCTTCCTCTAAGCATCAAAGGAATAAAATTGCTCTTCCAAGAAACTTGAATTAACCTGGACAGTTTCAGATGAGTCCTGGAAACCAGTAAGAGGACAAATCCAACCCAAGCCATTCTGCAAGTTAATTAGATGATGGTGATGATGATGATGATGATGATGATGATGTGTGTATTGTCTTGTTTTCCTAGAAACATGACAAAGAATCCTAGCAAGTCCATGAATGAACCTTAAGTGAACGGAGTGAAGAGGTTCCTCCCAGGCTGTGCAAGAGTTAAATTTTCTCCCAAGGCTGGGATGGGCGATTCAGCATGGCAAGAGGGGCTACTTGGGTAGGTGGTAAAGGCACAGAAGATTGTGAGTATTAAGACAAGGAAAGAAAATTAAGCAGTAAGACAATGCAAGAATGATCACATGAGCACAATTTTTGCATAGTATTTGTGAACACTTCTGCATTTTATTAAAAGGAGATCCCACACTGAAGCTCCCCTACCAAGAAGCAAATAGCCTCGGAAAGAAAGGCACAATTTAAAGATGTGTCTATTTTATATTTCTACCTGAGTATTCTTTTTTTTTTTTTTTTTCACTTAAAATGAATTGGGCAACAGTTGCTTCAGAACCAAGGGAGAAATAGAATTCTCCTGATCAAGGCTGTAGGGAGTTTTTTTTTTTTTTTTTTTTTTTTATGCAAAACTCTGAGGAAGCAGGTCACAGCCGCCGTCCTGGTCACGTCTCTCCCTCTCTCCCTGGGTTCACCACACTGGGTCTAGAGCAAAGGCAGATAGCATGACCCAATCTGATCTGAATGTGGCCTCCAGGGGGAGCAGCCAGGATGATTTAATAGATCTTTGTTCATCTTCCACTTCCACAGAGCTCAGCACGTCTCAGGCAATCATTGCTTTAAGGAAATAATGTCTGGCTGGATCGTGGTGATTATTACAATTAGCCCACTGCTTTCTAGCCATACCTTGCCAGCAAGGATTGAACACACCAGCAGGTGCGTGCATCATCCCAGAATTCTAGGAGTTTGGCACTGTTGTCTACATCCCAGTTCCTGTTATCTTTTACATATGACAAACCTCATTATAAAGCACTTCACTAAGCCACAGATTTATTTTCACGATGGATTAAATAATTTGCCTTAAGGACATAGTGAATGGGGAAATCCTCTTTATCCTTTACGATCCAGATTAAGTGTTCTCTCCTTTGGGAAGCGTTTTCTGAGCACCTCTAGATGAATTTAATGTCTCCTTCTTTAACAATCGTTTTCTTTATAGCATGTTTCCTTCTATCAATAGTGTTATTTGTGTTTTTTTCCTTCTTTTTGACTCAGCAATTTGCAGACAGAGACAGAGTGATCTCTAAATTCCCAGGGCCTAGCAGTGGGATGTTATAGTGGTTCGTTAAATGTTTCTTTAAAGAATTAGAAAATAGATGAATGTATAATAAATGAATGGATCAAGACACAAAAATGAAAAAATAAATAAAAAAATAAAAGACATGAAAATGAAGAGAAATGGGTAGGTCAGCTTTTGAAAATCCAGTTGAAAAAATTTTTTACACTAGAAGAAATTAAAAAGAGTTCTATACTGTGTCCCAAAGCTGTCACCTAGGGTTCCTTTTCAGACTTTCTTTTGATATGTGTATCCTGAGCCCCTGCAATGTGAGAAGCACAGTTCTGGATGCTAGAGAGGGCCAGGGTGACCGAAACAGGTACAGGGCTGCATTCATAAAGCTTAAATTAAAATCACAGATTCAGGGCCCCTGGATGGCTCAGTGGTTGAGTGTCTGCCTTTGGCTCAGGTTGTGATCCTGGGGTCCTGGGATCCAGTCTCCCATCGGGCTCTCCCACTGGGAGCCTGCTTCTCCCTCTCCCTCTGTCTCTGCTTCTCTCCCTGTGTCTCTCATGAATAAATAAATAAAATCTTAAAAAAAATTAAATCACAGATTTGTTGACCATCATTTTGGTTTTTTTCCAAAATAGCTTTTAAGAGAGGTCTGTGTGTATAACATGTCACACACAGTTTCTCTACCCCGCCTCCCCTGGGGCTATTCTTGTGGTTCTTCTTCACAAAAAGGCAGGCCCTAAGAAGGCATGGTTTGGAAATAGCAACCTTAGTGGATTCAATAAAGTATTAGTGTTCCTCTGAATGATTTTTTTTTTTTTTTTACAAAACATCTATTTTTGAAGGAGCTATCTATCTATTTGAGGCATTTTATATGGTCTATCTCATTTAAGATTTGACAACCATCCTAGGAGGTGGATAATAAATGTTATCCCCTTATCCAGCTTGCATTAAACCTGCCACAGAGGGAGGGGAGATGGCGGGAAACAGGAAGAGAAGAGGAAAGGAGAGAGCCCTTGCCAATGTTATCCCTACGAACTGTCTTTATAACTGCCGCTCTTGAAGGGATTGAGATGAGTCAAGGAGTCCATAAGAAGGATTCACACAGACTGAAGATCCTTCTAATCTCACACTGTGAGAGTTTTTTTTTATTTTGTTTTTCTTCCTGACACACGATCCAGTGTTTCTGTCTGTATCACTGGAGGAGTGTTTGATGACAGAAGCCATCTGTATATGTCCTTGCATTTGTAGATTTTTCTTTTTCCTCCACACAGTAACATGCAAGAACTGAACAAATATTATCCTGACTAAATACACTTCATCTCTTCTTATTCATAGCTAAAGTCATTCAAGCATTTTTGTAAAAAAAAAAAAAAAAAAAAAAAAAAAAGCCAAAGTAGCCTAGATCCATAAGACTGTCTCTTTAGTGAGAAAATATCAGGATATGAAGTCATTTGGAAATGAATCTGTTTTGCATTGTTAGTGTTTATTTCTCTGTAGGACTGTTGGATTTAGAAGGTCTTGGCTATGAAATAAGCATGGTTTAAAACTTTGCCTATAGAGCAGCCCGGGTGGCTCAGTGGTTTAGCGCCTCCTTCAGCCCAGGGCCTGATCCTGGAGACCCGGAATCGAGTCCCACGTCAGGTTCCCTGCATGGAGCCTGCTTCTCCCTCTGCCTGTGTCTCTGCCTCTCTCTGTGTGTGTCCCTCATGAATAAATAAATAAAATCTTAAAAAAATAAAAAATAAAACTTTGCCTATAAAGGGGGTTCTGTTTTATTCCCACCTTCCACATTCCCCATATTTACCCTCTGACACCTTTTGTTTCTTCCAGACTTGCCTCTGCCTGGACAAGGGAACGGCTGGAAGCAGCCAGCCCTCTGTCAGGTAATGCAGGAGCACAAATTCCTTGGTCCTGTCTGAGATCTCCGTGCAAATGGGCTTGACATGGGGATGCTGACCCTGAATGGTAAGAAGGCTGGTAGAGATATCTGTGGGTGAGCATGGTCTGCGTCACTCTGTCCTGGCTTTAAACAGACACCTGGAGAGCAAATCTGCATGACCACAAAGTGCAGATCTCACAGGAATGGGGGAAAAGCCATAGGCAGTGAAGGGTTCCTTTCACTCTGGAACTTCAGATTTTATAGATTACAGAGGACTTGGACATAGATTTGTAAAGAAACATAAAGCCAAGAAACACTTTTATGTAAAAATCTCCAGCAATATTTTCCTGCAGTCCCGTTTTTCTTGGCCAGGCTGTGTCTGCACAGTGCCTCTAAAAGTCTTTGCTTATAACATCTGCAGAATGGGGATAATGAAAGTTGCCTTATGAGATAACTGTACAATTACATAAAGAGAACATTATGAAATTGTCTGGGACAGTGCGCAGTGCGTGGTGAGTGCCCATCAAATGAGAGCTATTGTGATAGAGCCTGCCTGTTTCCTAAGGGACAGAAGCTCTCCTTTCCATTCTGAGTAACAGAATTCCTACTTACTAAGAGCAGAAATGCACCCAGATTAAATGAAAAAATAAATAAGTAAGTAAGTAAATAAATAAATAATGAGCGAGCCGATCCTTCCTAGCCTCCAGCACAGATAATGATAGCTAATGAGATGTATGAAGTCATTTGGTAGGCCTTCCAAGGAATCTCTACAAGGGCACTAAAGCAGCTTAATCAACTGAGAGGTGTGCCCTTTGCTTTGTTCCTTCCTACTGCTCAAATTCTGTCAAGATGGTGGGAGCCGTAGTAGCCACCTTGACCGAGTGTTGGCTTTGAGGATGAAAGACATGTGGTAAGAAAGTGAGAAGCCGCTGGTAGAATGATTCTTGTCCCTGGTTACTTTGGAGATGTCATCCAAGCCCTCGATTGTCATCTATCTTTAGAATTCTTTTATGTGAGAGGCAAATAAGCCTCTATCTTATTTACATCACTATTATTTAGATGTTCTAGATTATGCACACCAGCTTTCATTCCAATTGATGTAGCTTGTGGCATTATTAACAAATACACACACACACTCAACATGAGTGAACAGAAGGTCATCTTAACGTCCCCACTGAATCGGTGTGTAACACGCACCAAGCACACAGTGAGTGGAATAGGCAGTGAGAGCTACAAGAAATAAATGGAAGGTGAGGTTATGGTAAGTCACCGTCAACCTGTGACCCACATGAAAAATCAGATAGGTCAAACCCATTCCAGCTAAAGTTAAAAGTTCTGGGTATTTTCATATTTTATATTTAATCTACATATTACATTTTAAAAAGCAGACAAAAACTTACAACTCTTTGGCTTTTTAAATATAGCAATCTAATAATATTTTGGGGCATGCCTGACACTCTTCTAGGGAACAAACCTATACCTCTTGCTCATCTATGGTCCTCTCTATCCTAATAAATGGCTTCTCCATCACCCTACCTCTTCTCTATTTAACTACATCGTCTTATCCTTTAGATCTCAATTAGAAATGTCCTTTCTCAAGGAAGTCTTCCCTCATCTTATCTTCCAACATCAAATATCATTCTTGCTTTTTTTTTATTTCACAAAAAAACTCTGCCTTTTCCCAGATTGTTGGTTCTTCAGTAGATAGAACCATGTGTGGCATTTCCACAATCTTGTCCCCAGCACCTAGTACTTTGCCTGGTACTTGAAAAGTTCTTATAAATAATTGACTAAGTGAAGAATGTTCTTCTCTTGGCTCTACAACAGCCCAATATTAAGACTGGTCAGCTGGTGTGGGGCGTCAAAGTTGCAGCCTAACCTATAGCATGACCAAAAAGCCAGTAAGTGATTCTATGATTGTGTTTGATGGATTTTCATGTCACCATGACCCACTCTTGACTTTTCTGCTCAAAGAAATAATGACTCCCTTAATCTATTTTCTTAGATGAAACAAAGGGAGATTTCTGTGAACACTAGCACCTAGTGGGTAGAGAATTTCCTGCTTGCCCATAAAGCAGACAGGTATTGCAAACCATTGACAAGGAGACAGAAGCAATTTATGCCTTGTGGCTGATAGCCCATTTTTCCAACAGCCCCCAGCCAAATAAGAAGCCAGAAAAAAGGCAGCTGATTGGGATAGGCTATGCCTGTGAGATGTGATCATCTGGCAAGGAAAAAAAAAGTGTCCAAATTGGCACCAGTTGGAGAAGGGCTAGACAACTAGAGTCAATTTACTATGACCATTAAGATGGCCCTGTGCTCACCACCATTTCAATGTTTTATCTTTCTTTTATGTCTGACGGTTCATGGTGGGGTTCTCAAGAACAAAATGAGGCCACAAACAACAAATGGTTTTAGGACAGTGTTTTCATTTCCTGTTAATCTCCTGTTCATTTAGCTTTTCTTTTTTTAACTTTCAAATTCTCATTCCTAAACTAGTGCAATTGAATGATAACATCTTTTGATTAGGAGAGGTTAAGACTAATCTACTCCAGGCTAGAGGTGGGAATAGGAATAGAAGCATCTTTATAATTACAACTGGAATTCCTCCTCTCAGGAAAAATCAACATGCCCTCTAATAAATGAAATTTCAATTTTCTCAACTTACAATCAAGAACAAATTCTCACTGTATCCCATAAGCCAAAGATCCATCATTACTGGTCACTTGAAATGCCCTCAGAATGTTTTTAACATCACTGCTCAATCACTTGGCTAAGTGTCACTGATCTAAGCTATGCAATGTTCCATCTTAACTCTCCTCTTTGCCTCACTGATTTTTTTTTTAATTTTATTATAAAAATCTCTATGGTTACACAAAAAGCAGAGCATGCAATCCTCTAGCTTCAGTAAGTGTCACCATTTGGTTTCATTTGTCCTTCCCATCCTTCTACCTTTATTTATCTTTTGTTAGAGCAATTTGAGTCAAATGCTAGACTTTGTTTTTTTTCCCAAATGCTATAGTCTGCATTTCAAAGGTAATATTGTTTTACATAATCAAAATATCATTATTATACCTAAGAGAATTAACAATAATTCCTAAGTACCATTTAAAATCCAGTCCATATTTAAATGTTCCATTTGTCTAAAATATGATTTTTTCATAGTTGGCTTGTTCAGTCAGAATGAGAACAAGGTCTTCTTATTTTATTTGATTATTATATTCATAAATATCTTTTAAATTTCTTTCAGTCCAGAACTATCTAGTGTCTCTCCCTTTTTTATTTATGTTTTCCTGTTATTAACATACTGATTGGCTTGTTGAAGAAATTCATCCCGAATGTTCCACATTCTGGATTTATCTGTTTCTAGTGTCATTGACTTACCTTCTGTATTCTTATAGCTCCTGTGGACTGAAAGTTAGATGTAAACCTTCGACTAGATTCTGTTTCAATTTGTTTTTGGAATACTTCAGAGTTGGTATAGTGTTCTCTGTAATAGCTCACATTAGGAAGCAAATAATGTTTGGTTAACTAAGTTTCAGTGAGGATAAAATCAATCAGGGGTCTAGACACCCTGATATTTGGACTCAACCAGCCTTTCCCTACCATGTGAGACCGTGTCTAACTCTGTACCTCCCATCCTGCTGACTCAGTGCTGGTAGTGAATCAATAACGCGTTCCTAAAAGCAATTTGAAAAACACTACCACAAGCCCCGCATCTAACCAGGCACATATAATGGCTTCCTGGCTGGCATATCATAGGCCTCTGAATGGATCTCTAGGGGGCTTTATCGGACAAAATACTCTGATCACTGCAGTCTAAAAATGGAGCCTAACTTTAGGAAGCATTAGAGATATTTGACGGGGATTGATAAACCCACATGAAGCATATTCTCTACAGTTTCTGGGATAAAACACTGGAAATATTACTCTCCATATCTATAAATAAAGGAGAAGAGTTGGATCAAGTGATGTTTTAAGACTTTTCTAGTTACCAGGTCTGGCATCAACCTCGCTCTGTGTGCAGTGATCCTGGACAAGTTTTGTCTGAGCACAAGGCCTGGATATTGCTCTCTGTATCAAGAATCAAAAGTGTATGTCTGAAGAAGTATATATTCAATATTAAAGGTGCTTTCTGCTCCATCAGAATGGAAGAATATATTCCAGATTCTGACATAAGTGTCCTATACATGAATTATTTGTTCAGGTCAACACTTTTAACCTCTGGTTAATCTATGGAAAGAGAATATAAAAATCACAGAAAGGGTGAGCATGAGCAAATCCAGCAACTAGATCCTATTTTAGTAAACTAAAAATGAGAGATATCTTCCTACCACTCCCTGCTCCCTGACCCTCAGAATATTCCTCACTAATTCCTGGCCTCTTAGAGACCTCCATCCCTGGGAGGTTGCTGCCCACTGACTAAAGACTCAATCCTCTTCTTTTCCAACGTACTTTCAGATTCGAGATTGACAGCCAGCAGAACGACTTGGGGTGTTCAGATCGGAAAGGAGGAGACTTGGGGCTCTTCAAGTACTTGAAAGTTTCTTCTGTGGAAGTCAAAGTAGGATCATTCTATGTGGCTCCAGAACCAGAGAGCACAGTCAGAGCCCAAGAATGAGAAAAAGGATTCAGCTGAAAATAGGGAAGTGCTTTCTAAGTTTGTGCGACAGTCCTAAAACATAGATGTTTCTCCAAAAAGCAAGAATCTCGATATCTGGAACTATTCAAGTTGAAGCTAGATGCCTGGGTGTCCAAAACTTTGTAGAGGATTCTGGCTTTGGGTGCCAGGCTTGACCCTGTAATCAGTATTACTTGCCTGTTTTAACTCAATGATTCAATACTTTTTCATTTATTTTGGCTCCACTTTCTCCACAAAGCCTTTACTTAAAAATTCTGTGAATACTAGGAACCCCCTTCATCAGATTACCCAGCATGTCCTTGTTTGCCCCACACATTTGGATGCTTCAGATTAACACCTTGTTTTACATTGTATTTAGGTTTTCCTCCAACTAATTCATATATATTACCACCATCTCCCCTCTTCTCCACAAGATTGCATGCTCCTTTATATTGTGGGGACTGTGTAATATGTTCTTCTTTTATGACCCCCATGGTGCCATGTTCATGACCGAACACATGGTTTGTATTCAATAAATACATGTTGAAATGGATTGAATTGATGCTCAGGGACTTTCATCCAAGAAAGCAAAGCTGCACTGTGAAGGCTCACTCTGAAGGGGAAAAAAAAATTTGAGTACATTCTCCATCATGACTCCCCTTAATTCTTCCTGAGATGCTCAGTACTTTCCTACCGGCCCCACACTCCTTCCCCTTCTCTGTGCCTCTCCTAGTTCTCTTTTTCCCATAACTCATTTCAGCCTAAGCAGAAAGCTGTCTTTGGCTTTAACTTTCCTTCTTGTAAATTTGTCCTTTTTTTTTTCTTTTTGGAAGGCAAAGGGAGGAATTTCGTATCAGAAGCCTTTCCTAAGGAAGCCGAAACAAACAAATTCTTTCCCTCTTATTTCCTGTTGGGATCAGAGGGATAAAGTGGAACACACACACATACACACACACACACAGCATTCCAAAGGTCTTGAAAATTCTAGAATCACAAAATTGCTAGCTGGGCAATTTTGTGTATGTTACCTCTTTGTGTCTCAGTTAATGCAGCTATAAAATAGAGATGATGATTCTTGCCCTACTGACCTTACAGGGACTTTGTGGCAATGAAATGAGCAACTGGATGTGAAAACGCCATGTAAATGATAAAGACTACGGGGATGTCAAAGATTGTTGTTGTTTTTATTCACAATGGGAAGCAAGCCAGACTTGCCCTATCTCTTTAAGATTTGTCATGTACCAATTGAAAGTAGATAATCCTTTGTAGATGATTGAGATGTGTTTCTCTCTCAGTGTCTTGTGGGAAGAGGAGAGTCCCAGAGCAAAACTAAAATCAAATGATCTTCTCATATATTTCAAATGTACAGAAAGCAGTGGCCACTGCATTGTTAAACATGTGGAATCAAGCCCAGGGAAACTGTAAGATCAATTAGTTTTTGTTTACTTGCTTCTGAAGAGCAAAAACCTCATTCAAAATTTAAGTGTATATGCTCTCCTTCTCTGTTCTTATTCTCAATGCTTTCAAATTATAATGCAAAACCCCAAAGCTGAGAAAGTGATTTTTTTAGAGTGCTCTTTCTTCCCCAACAATATAGAGTTGTTTTTTAAAAGATGAAGAATAGTAGTTGAAATGCTTAATGTTCCTGTGTAATTTGCTAATGCTTTCAGAAATAGGAACGCAGCATCAGTGGCAGATGCATCACACAAATGAAAAAATAAATAAATAATTTAAATGGATATCCTCTGGTTAAGAGCGAAACATATGAGATAATGCTTAATTTAGATTTTCCCTCTCTGAATTTATTATAATGTGTACAATAAACATTTCACTGATTTGAGAATTTTTATTTTTTTTCCAATTCATAGAACCAAATATGAAATCATTAACATCCCTCTTTGCCAGCCCCAGTGTCCCCAGACTCTCCCAGTGACAGCCACTAATGTCATTTCTAAAGTAGCTCAAGTTATGAGGTGATCGTGACCAGAGGTGGAGGTCCACTACCTGTCTACACCATCAGCTGATAGAATTGGATCTTAGCTGATGGTTACAGAATGAGATTCTGGAACCTGATTAATAAGGCCTGATAAGTGGTCTTTGTCCATTGACTTTCAGCTTTTTTTCCACCTCCTCAGCTGTGATTTCCTCATTTCTGTTCAAGCAGTTTGCATGATCTGCCTTCTGCCTTGGTCTCCTTACTTAGCACTTTTGTGCTAATATCCTAACAGACTAGAGTTTAAAGATAAATCGCCAACTGCTTGCATAAAGCCCTGGCAAACTGCTATAGCCTTTGCTGGAATCTTGGATAGCTTCCTTCTCTCCCTTCATGAGCTACGTAAAGGGCATGGGCTTTGATACCATATCATAGCACCAAAAGCCACATTCTGTCCCTCTCACTACAATAGGCCTCCCATAACCTGACACTCCTATGTACCAGAGTAAAAAATGTGTAAATATGATCAACACATTCACTACCTCAGTTATGTTTTACGTCAAGTCCCACTACCCACAGGGAGAGATGTCTCTCTCACAAGTGAACATATGATGTGACTCATGTTGTACCTCCCAATGTTGGGGCAAAACTGGGCTTGGATTCCTGTGGTCATATTCCACCTGCTAGCTTAGATGGCTGTCCTCAACTGGAAACACTTTCCTTCTCTCCCTATGGTTGGTGTAGTATCCATAATGCTGTTCTCTTTGCTCTTGGATTCCACTCCTTTTGCCACCGACAAATTATATATTTTATGTATTATATATTTTATATATTATTATGTTTTGATAATCCCTTTATACTCTACCCTATGATCTTCAAAAAAAAAAAAAAAGGATGAAACTGTGCAGCTGAATCAGTATGGATTTTATTAAGAACTTTTTCTAGTATCACCTATTGCATAATATATATCTCTTATATATTACACAGAACAAATTACAGTCCTGTCTTGGTTTCTTGAATGAGTTTTATTTTATCGCTCCACAGAGAAGGGTTAAACTCTTTAAGGGTATGTAAGAATCACTTTCATTTTTTTTATATCTCCTACATTAAGTCCTGCTCAAAGAATAAATATAACATAGTAAAGAGAAAGAAGAACATTTTTAGGACTGCGAGACTAGAGTTCCCATACCAACTCTGGTACTTTCTATATGACTATGTATAAGCCATTCCTTTCTTTGAATTTTAGTCTTATAATCCATAAAACAAAGGAGGTAGTCTAAGTCATACACAAAGTTCCTTACAGCGCTAACATTTAATGGTATATTTTAATTTAAAATCCAAATGGTTGTAGTGATAAATATTGTTACTTAGAAAGTTCAGTTTATTTTGAATGAAAGGCTTATTTCAGTGTAGGTGAAATTATTGTTATTGTATATTATTGAGACTTGCTTCAACAGCAGTTTGGTAATACAGAAACCAAAAGACAGGTGTGTACTTTTTCTTGCTCCTAGGATTTTAGCGTTCCTCACCATGGTTGTCAAGTGATGTTCTGTAAAGAGCCTTGGACTGGCTAACTTGAGAATATTTGCATACTCTTTGGCAAATTATTTGACCCATTCAAGATGTGATGTCAGCAGCTGAGGAATGAGAATAACTATAACTACCTTACATATTTCTTGAGACTTGTGGGACCTATAACTTATGAGAAAGTAACTTGTAGATATTGCACACTAACGAAATGTAAACTAATGCAAACAAAATTAAAAACTTCTGAACTCATCAAATGTATTGTTGTTATTGCCTAAGGTAGGGCTAATCAGCTTAGTACCTATAGAAGCAAAAGTTGACATAAACTAGTGAGGCAAGAGGGTGATGAATAGTATCCTACATGAGGCCATTGTTTGCAGAAGCAAGATCAAGTGATGGGAGTCTCTGGCAAGCTAGAAACTATATCCTCTGTCTAAAGAACTGATGGCTATTAATCCCCAAGCAACTATTGCCATGTGAAAAGGTAGACCCTAAGTGGGCAGGATTTCCAGTTTTTCTGTAGTCTGGAAACCCAAATTAGTAGGCACAATTTCCCAGTAGTTATATGTTGGTAACTAGTTCAAATTTAAAACTCTATATGAGTCCACATTAGGTAGGTCAAACAAAATATACCTTTAGGCCAATTGCCAACTTTTGACCTAAGCTTTAAGTATCCCTGTAGCTCAAATCCTTGCTAAATGCACATATAAGATATCCCGGTTACTGTGAGGACAGCTTCTTCCACGTAGCAATGATGATCACAGGGGATTTAATTTGGGATTTGGGTGAGTGAAGCCAGAGACCCCAGGAGAAATACAGGATGACAGTTTTAAGAAATAGAAAATGCAAGATTGGTGAACAAACGTGCATCTTGCTTACCACCCATAAAGGAGATTCCCTGGATGCCTGTAAGGATGGTAGCAAAATGATAGCTGGCAACGCACAGTCAGATCCTATATAGTGCACAATAGCAGGTTCACTTTCCAAGTCCCTAAGAAATCTTTCCTTTTATTGGTTCTACACTACAGATCATTTTTGAAACTATTGTGTTATCTTATTAGAGAGTAGACTGTATGCTTCATGAAGAGTGAATGAGTGTCTAAGTCATCCTCGAATCCTCTATGATGCTAAACATAGTAGCTTACACATCATGCTCAAGAAGTCTTGTTGAATATTGAACAGATTTGTAAGTTCCATATAGATCAGAGCATAATGAAATTTTTGAATATCATGTGGTAGAGATCAAAATAAAACAAAATAAAGGAAGAGAAGGGATAGGGGAAGAATCTATGAACCTTGTTCTACTATAGGTTCTACAATCACATAGTTGAATGATCTTGATCAAGTCCCTTAAAATCTCCAGGATTCAATTTCAACAACTGTAATCTGAAAAGGTAAATTAGATACTAAGTTTCCATCTACTTTAACAGTCTATGATTGCTTCCTATTCCTGATATCAAGAGGGATGATTACAGAATGCAAATCTTTTTGGAAAAGCCAGGATTCTTCTTTTGCTTCTGTCTCTAAGAGAGCCTGAGACAGACCCCATTTTTTGGTCTGCAAGTTCATTTTCTGATATTGGCTTCAAATGGAAAATACTTGCTCTGCTCTGCAACATGTATTTCTTAAGAGCTCCAGGGTATATTTTCTTCTATCCCACCTATGGACATGTTAGTAATCTGATCAAACAACACTCCAATCCAGTTCCAGCTACTCAAGAGGTCAAAGGAAGTGCAATTTCTTCTAATGGGAAATTCCAAGAAATAAAAACCAGTTTCTGGAGCTGCTGAGATAAAGCTAAGGTTGAAATGCATTTCCTCACTTCTGCTCAGAGATACAAGAGAAGAGCTATCCTGGAAGCCAGGAGACAGGTACTCCAGGAATTTCGATAGATGCCTGACAGGCCTACATTCATCATTCAGTCCACCATGAGAAATGGTGATTGGACACTGATGTTATCAAACTGCTTAATCTCACTCTCATCACACTGCCTTTTCCTGAACCCTGCTACACAATGTTCCGGAAGAGAGACAGTTATACATTTGCCTCTGATGGCAGTTTCTGATTATCAGCAACCAGGACCAGCCTGGGTCTACTTGTGAAGTAGACATTTGTCTTTTAGGGTTTCAGCCACTTTATTTCGGTCATTCATTTATTTATTTACTTCAACATTTATTTATTCATCCATTCAACAAACATTCACTGGCCACGATTCTGTGGCCAAGCACAGTTCTATTCCTTGGGATCTAAATATGAATCACACAGTTGATGAGTGAATAATGAGGGAATGAATGAATAAGAGACATAGTACTTGTTTCCAAGGCACTCCCAGTCCAGTGGAGAAGACCAGGAAAGAGACCATTATAATTCATCATGGTTAGTGCTATAGCAGAGATGGGCAATGTGTCATGGGGCCCATAAAGGAGACATTGATGCTCCCCGAGAGGCTCATGGAAGACTATTCCAAGTGAAGAGATCTTGTAGGCAGTTATGCAGAGCAGCTAACCTCACAGAATGGTTATTTAGCCTGGAAAAGTTGACATTCTTAGCTGGCAGACAGCTAGTTCAACTCTGAAGTGAATGAGGTCACCCAGGGATGGAGCAACGGTGGGGGACAGAGTGTGAACCCTATCTAGAGTCAATGTGGTCTGAATTCCTAACTTTCATTACAGTAGACACCCTGTGTCTTTAGTCTTTGTGCCTGCAACCCTGATGGAATCTCTTTAGATGTTTTTCATGCTCAGGTGAAAAAAAAAAAAACTGATACAGCTTACATTACTGGTCTTAGGTGGCAGAGCTAGAGGAACTATAAGATGGTCATGATTAAAATTTGCAATCAAGCCTGAAATTCTAATGATGGAATTTCAAAAATATGAAGCAAAAAGTAAAGGAGGATTTTCAAGGGAATGAGTTTTCCCTGGCGGCCATGAAATTAAACCTCTTGTCTCTTCTGTCCATGGGTCAAGTCTGGCTCATCCAATGTACCTATAAACACTTTTGGTGCATGTATTTAAAAAACTTGTTGTTGCTACAGTAAAAATATCATGGGAATAGTATCACTAGCTTATTACTGGTTTTATTATTAATAAGCCTCCTGTTAAATCAGACATTATGATAGGTGATTTAAAGACCTCGTCTCACTTGATTCTCAAAAGAAAGAGTTAGGATAATGGAGCAAGAAATGTGCCCAAAGCTTTTAGCTTGGTTTATATAAGAAAATATTTGAAAAATGGTACCCCAGGAATTGGAGCCTGCATTAGAACTGTTAGGTAAAGGAATGTTTAACCTTATATGAAAACTATAAATTTATTTATTAGTATAACTAAAGAGACACAGATTAATTTTCTTAGAATAAACTGACTTATTACTGGAGAGATTCAAGGAAACAGCAAATAGTTGGTATTCTCCTGTCATGTCATGGTAATAATTCCAATGACTTTCTTATGATATTGCAAATAGTGGCTCTTTGCCCTTAGAAAAAAAAATCTACTTCTAATGCCTGTCCAAGATAATTTTTGTCATCTTAAAAGGATGTATGCTTCATTGAATAAATCAAATAAATGAATTTTCATTTGGAAGTCCATCTGGTGTGCAGAAGAAACCATGCAAGAATGAGGAGATTCCTTATCTTCCTGTGGGCACTCCCCCATGTGACCTTGTGCAAGTCACTTACTCTGTTTGCACAGCAGCACTTGATGCAGATATTTATTAGAGTGATGGATATTTCATAGAGAAAACGTCACACATCTGAGTCCTCCCGAGAATGTTGGAAGATTGAGCTCTGGTAAACCCCAGAGGAGAGCTCCTCATGACCAGGAAGCGTGCATTAAGTTTGTTGCTCCTCATTCTGCTCCTGCCTTCTCCTCCCCCTCGTTCAGCATTTCCTCTCTTTCTGTCATGTAGTGGGGCTTTTCCAGCTGAGTGCATCCTTCCCCAATGAGGACAATAATTATAATTTATAATCTTAACATAATAATCTTAATTTCTTGAGTCCACACTGTGGTCCAGGCACTGCTCTAAATGATTTACATACAGCAAGCCATTTAATCCTTACAAAACCCCTATGAATTACACATATTATCACCTGCAATGTACAGCAAAAGCAACTAGGGGAAAAACACTTAAATAACTTGCATAAAATCTGATTAGTTTTAAAAGGCCAAGGCGGGACTCAATCCAGTCAGTCTGACTCTGTTTTCTAGCTTTTAATATTACACAATTTGATTTCTCCTTAGGTGTACTGCTATCATAGTCCCCAGAACATATTGCACTCTGCTCATTTTATTCTAACCATACCCCTTTAGCGGAAGAAATACATTTTATTTTCTGTTTCCTCAGGACTTAGCACAGAATCTGAAACGTGGAAGGGCCCTATGATGGCTGAGCAAATGCGCAGCTGTGTTCCCTAAGAGCATGATGTAACTTTGGAGACCTCACTTAAGGCAGACACTCTCACTTCCAAGAATTGTAGACAATGTATTATGGATAAACTTTGTTCTTCCCCTAGGAAGGAACTCCATTGCCTTCAACAGAACCTAACAGGGTCCCAAAAATGTTTTAAGGGCAACCGGAAGCCTCATTCTACACAAGTAGAATTGTGGAGACTATTATTATGGGAATTCAATGGCTAAATTGTCTTGCCCTTAGCAGTACTGAACTATAACAAAATGCCACCTTTAATCACACATAGCGAAAGTCATTTGTATTACAATCTTTATTATTAACATAGAAACATTTAAAAATATTACAACAAAAAGTTACAATAAATAAAAATCAGTTGACAGTATATAATTAAATGGTCTTTTTTTCAGGTATATTGTGTTTTATCTTTTATGCAGACTGATTTCCATGGATTTTTCTTTTTTTGTCCAAGTTAGTGATTAATTACAAAAGAATTAATGAAATTGATTAGGTAACAATGTACATTAGTCTTTTAGTTGGGTAAAAAGTCATGAATAACTCTGAGATTACCTTTTCCCTGGTCATACCCTATGCTAATAAACAATCTATTTTATTCTCTCTCAGTTTTTTTTTTTTAATTTTACACTTCCTTCATATGTTGCTTAGATTGATTTCTCATTTGGAAAATATTTGTTTTCTCATACTGAAGAATTCCTTAAGTGTCTAAGAAGATGATAGAGGAATGATTTAGAAGTATCTACCAAATTAAAGTCAACATACATTTACTGAGCACTTCTTGTTTGAGTAGGACTCAGCAGAGACTTAAGGAGGTATTTAAGAGAACAGGAACTATAGCTTTGCCCTAAAGAAACTTGTATTCCAGGGGCACCTAGGTGGCTCAGTTAAGCCACTGACTCTTGGTTTCTGCTCAGATCCTGATCTTGGCATTGTGATCTGGGGTCGAACCTCAACTCAGGCTCTGCACTCAGTGGGTAGTCTGCTTGGTATTCTCTCTCCTGCCTCTGCCCCTCGTCCTGTTTGCATGTTCTCGAAAAGAAAGAAGGAGAAAGAAAGAAAAGAAAGAAAGAAAGAAAGAAAGAAAGAAAGAAAGAAAGAAAGAAAAGAAAGAAAGAAAGAAAAAAAGAAGAAAGAAGGAAGGAAGGAAGGAATGAAGGAAGTAAGGAAGGAAGGAAGGAGGAAGAAGGAAGGAAGGAGTGAAGGAAGGAAGGAAGAAGGAAGTAAGGAAGGAAGGAAAAGAAAGAAAGAAAGAAAGAGAGAGGAGATCGAGAGGAGGAGAAAAAAGAGAAGACTACCGACAGACTAAAGATACCTCAGTATAATGGACGTAGCCGTCATTCCGAAAGTACGGAAGGCGCACAACAAAACTCGTACTCCAGTAGGTCGTTTATAAGTGTCTTTAAATACTAGGCTTAGTGTTTTAGAGTTGATATAAAGGCAGGAAATGTCTATAGTAGATATATATTTGAACAAGGGAGGATAATGATCAAAACAGAAAGCTTAATAAGGCAAAACTTAATAAAAATATTATGAAGCTGGATGAATAGAAACTATCTTGGAAGCCTTTTGTGGATCTACCAAAACTTAATAAATATGGGGTGTGTGCTGTGGTGGTAGAAATGAAGATGAAGGGATGGGAATAAGAGCTGCCTGGGGAAGATTTGGGCCTTGGAGGTCTATGTTATCACAATCAGTCAAGAGGTTGACTGGATTCACAGCTCCTTCTAGGGGAAACTGCCTCACTCAGGCTCTTACATGAGTTTATCACCACATGCCACCCCTCACTTCTGGAAGTAGTTAATTCACCCAATAATACACTTCCTCCACATGATCTGTCAATCTATATCCAGATTATGGATTGACCTAGCATGAAAGGATGAGCTAAATCAACCAAAGTCTTTCTGGAATTTAAACTAAAAAAATGCCAGAAGAGAATAGTTAGTTGCAGGAATTGAACCTGAATAGATACACCAAGACAGAAATAACTATGGGGCACCTGGGTGGCTCAGTCAGTTAAGTGTCTGCCTTTGGCTCATGTCATAATCTCAGGACCCTGCATTGAGCTCCCTGCTCAGTGTGGAGTCTGCTTCTCCCTCTCCTTCTTCCCTGTCACCCTTTCCCTGCTCATTCTTTTTCTGCCTCTCAAATAAATAAATAATTTAAAAAAATAAACAATTAGAGTGGGAGTCATATTAGAATATTGGTCATAGCAAACAGGAGCATATTGGTTGGATATATTTTGGCCAAGATGATGAGGGCATAAATATTTCGTTCATGTCAAACCAGAAGTTAGTGTTTCAACCTACGTTCTCCCAAATACACACCCATGGCCAAGTTTATTTTCAGGGGGTTTACTTAGGCTATGATCACAGAGAATAAGATGAGACACAGGGAAAGTGAGACCTGGAAAGACATAAGCCATCATAAGGACACATTATTGAAGTCACCATTGTGAGCAATGAGGCCTTGATTCCACTGGGACCACCTGAAAAACTTACAAATGCCTTCTAGAATTGTCTAGCTAAATAATGGAAGGTGGGATCATTTACCCACCAGTGCCCATTCCTCATCATTTCGAGATTGCCCCCAGGGGTCATAACTTCCCACCTTCCTGGAAGGGAATATGTGTTGGCAAAGCAAGTTCCTGTTAGTGTCTTACGTGTTGGGGAAACACTAGAAGAATATGGCACATTCTTGAAGGGAAGCACTGTCAACAGGAAGTTAGCTGAAGTCTATATGGAACTGTCCACTGGTAGTTGTGTGGCCAGAATCATATGTCTGCTGAGATGATGTGGGTTGTGGCACAGAGGCATCTGGCATAGTCCACCGCTCAAATTTTCTAGATTTGGTAATGACTACATAAAGCCTAATCTATCAACGTGTCTTCAAGATAGTGGCTGCTGCAGCCTTTGCAAGAGATTTAATGAGCAAAGGTTTTAGTGAAACAAACTACAATCTCATTGCTTGTCTGATGATGTTAGTGGTCCAGAGGCTTTAAGTGATATATAAAATATCTTCCTTCTGCCATATTTTAGATTTCTTTACTCTTGCCTGACAATTCTATTGACAGAAATTGCTTGCTTAGTGGGATGACCCAGGTCTTCATTTTTGACTGGTCTGGGTCCACAGTTTGCCTTGCCCTTATTAGATCATGGCTGGTAAAATTGTCCATTCACCACTGTGATAAAGGATGTGAATAGCAATTCTTGGCTACGGAAGTAATGGCCCTACTCCAGAACCCTGAGGATGTGGGCTGCTTCCCTCACAACTGACAGCTTCATGAACCACTCAATAATTAGGTCAAAGCAATATTCACGGGCATGGCATATGCTATTTCTGATTCCAAAGAGGCCCAAAGTGCAAAGTCAATAGAGAGGATGCTCAATTCATACTTTAGACTTATAGAATCCTGAATTTTTTACCAATATGACAAATCCTTAAGCTTTTTGGAACTTAGCTTCCACACTTGTGGCATATATAGATACTAGAGTATCCAGAGTATTTGCCACTTTTTGTCAACTAGGTCCAATTAGCATCATCATAGTGGACTAGCAGGATGTTCTGAGGAATGTCAAGATGATTAACCTGACTGCATATTAACATTGTGATAGAGAGCAGGAGGGTTAACCTAGTACTTGGACATGACAACGAATGTGTATACATGTTGTTTCTATGCAAATGTGAACAGCTTCTGGTAAATAGAAAAGAACCCATTTGCAAGATTAATGGGTGTGTATTAAGTTTCGACTACAGTAAAGATACCACGTTCACCATAGCAGTTGTTACTGGGGCTACCAATTGATTAAGTTTATGGAGATTCATAATTACTGGCCTTGGATTATGATTCCTCTGGTTTTTGTAGGGATCCAACCAGTGAACTAAATTGAAATATGATTAGGACAGTAGTTTGCAAACTTGAAGTCCTTGAGAATGGCAGTAATCTTTACAATTATTTCAATGATGCATTATTATGTCTCCTTTACTCCTTTGGCAAGGTGGGGTTGAGGAGTGGTTTCAGGACCCTCCCTTAACCCTCTCTACCATAATGGCTTCTGAACACCACAAGTTGGAAAACCAAGGTGAACATTCAGTTAGCTACTAAGTATATACATTTTAATTATGCATTTGGAAAATAACTACAGGGTTTATACAGCCATATATTTTGCTCCCTCCCCAAGTCTAATTCCTTAAAGATCAACAGGAATTCAAGGACAACAATTCGTTTTTTTCTTTTTAAGGTTTCATTTATTTATTTGAGAGAGAGAGAGAGAGAGAGAGAGAGAATGAGCAGAAAGGAGGAACAGAGAGAGAAGGAAAACCAGACCCCCTGCTGAGCAGGGAGCCTGATGTGGGGCTTGATCCCAAGACCCTGAGATCATGACCTGAGCTGAAGTCAAATGCTGAACTGACTAAGCCACCCAAGGGCCCCAAAGACTCCAACTCTTATGGTTGAATAAGCTATTTCCTCCTGGAACATGGGCTCTATTTTTTCACTTGGGATATACTAAGCTCTGATCTCTTTGAGCTTAGGGGCAATGAGGATATGTATGGGCAGATGTTAGAGATGGTCTCCCTCATCTTTTGCAGCATTAGCCTTAATGTATTTGCATGATTCCTTCACAAAGGAAGGCTGATCTCCAGCCAGTGTCAGTGTACTTCCGCTGGTTCAAATGTTTCAAGGGAATATAGGATAGGGTTTCAAGACTCTCAGATTCATTCATTCATCCAAATGTCCCTGTTCCAGGTATTATAGCCCTTTCTTTCCTATCAGTTCTTGTTTCTGATGAGAGACATGTTGTGGCTGCACATTCTGCATCCTTCGTATCCCTTACAATTACCCCCTTACAGCAAAATTCTGCTCATGATTTTGAGCACTCTGTCCTATGGATGCAGGACATGAAGGTTGCTTTAATTATTGACTCTTGTTTTAACCCTGGACCCTGAGTTGGTTGCTTGCTTTCTCTAAAGCATCCACAGCAATTGATAAAAGTGAAAGCCTCTAAAGCTCGATTCTGCAGGACCTCATGAGAAATGTTCAGAGTGTCTTTCACAATGTTCTCCCCAAAGAGGGGAAGCAGGAAAATGTATCCAAAATTTCCCACTTGCAACTGGTTAGCAGTTTACTCTGAGGATATGAACACCCCTGCTCTTTCTGGTTGCACATGTGTAGTGACCAGTACAGATGAAACAAGATTCTTCTGGCACTCACATCATAGGAGAAGCCAAGTGACAGAAAGTGAGGACATGTGGAATGCACCTGATGCAGGACACTCTTGGCCTGAAGTGAAGCAAGCCTCTTGTAGAACTTTCTACAGCAGCTGCAGCTGAATTCAGAGATACAGAAAGGTGACACAGTCAAGAGTTGTCTTGTGAGGCACCTGGGTGGCTCATTCAGTTAAACAACAGATTCTTGATTTTGGCTCAGGTCCTTGGATCAAGCCCCATGTGGGTCTCCACACTCAAAAGGGTGTTTGCTTGTCTCCCTCTCCCTCTGTCCCTGCACCCCCTCCATATCTCTCAAATGGATGGATAAATCAAGAAAAAGAAAGAAAGAAAAGAAAGAAAGAAAGAAAGAAAGAAAGAAAGAAAGAAAGAAAGAAAGAAAGAAAGAAAGAAAGAAAGAAAGAAAGAAAGAAAGAAAGAAAGAAAGAAAGAAGAAAGAAAGAAAGAAAGAAAGAAAGAAAGAAAGAAAGAAAGAAAGAAAGAAAGAAAGAAAGAAGTTGTTTTATACTCTGCACAACTTTTGGAAATCCTGAAGGACCTCCAGGTATGTAGAAAAATATTTTTATAATTTTATAAGTCTAGAGTTTAACTCCATTTTCTATATAAATGTGCAATTGTCATAGACATTGAATTTTCTAGGAGCATATCCACTGGTTCAATCAAGGAAAAAGTGTACTGTATTATATTTGTATCTTTACCCACAGTTGTTTACCATTTCAGAAAAATAAGCACATCATCTACAATAATGCTGCTCACAGCACTTGAGTCATCAATATGAGACACTGTGTAAGTCCCCGTTTAGTGCTACTTTTATCTTGGCTCATGTTTAGATATAATCATCTCACTACTTCATTTCATTTTCTAGTATAGTTATGCCTGAATGTTTACTTATTAAATTGTGTATCACTTTTAATTAATTAATTAAATTTGACTTAAATAGCATCATTACTTGTAATTATGTAATGTAAAAATATAAATTATTTTATTTTATCTTTTTTTTTTTAAGAGAGAGAGAGAGCATGCAAGCAACTAGGAGGGCAGAAGGAGAAGGAGAGGGAGAGAGAGAATCTTAAGCAGGCTCTGAGCTGGACATGGAGCCCCATGTGGGGCTCGGTCTCATGACCCTGAGATCATGCATGACTTGGGCTGAAATCAAGGGTAGGAGGCTTAACCAACTGAGTCACTCAGGCACCCCGTTCCCATATTATTTTACCTTAAATCACTTTATTTTCTGCATTTTTAAAATCTTATACTTAGGGCATTATTGATTCTATTTATAGTCTTTAAATAAGGAAAAAGCATGCTTACAAATTTTAGGTGAGCAAAGGGAAGACTGTAAAATATTCAGCGTGAAAATGAGATGTTTAGTTTGAGAGGGTTACAGCCACTGCTTTGGAAGGAGAAGGCAGGAACCTGAGGACGAGGAGCCACCTCTTCCACAAAGGAATGTGGCAAGACAAACTAGGCAAGCAGCAACTATGAGAAAAACTGAGACATCAGAAAATATGTATAAGTAGAAGCTTTGAGACCAAAAGAGGACATAGTAAGCATACAAGAAGTCAGGGAACTGTACAGAAATAATGGAGTTTACATGGAATGTGCTGAAAGCAAAACAGCTTAGTGAGAGTCCTAAGTGTTGACTCTATAAGGAGCCTGGATCAGAATCTGTCCCCAGGTCCTACTTCCCTGACCGCCCCCTCCCCCACCGCGGCTCTGTTCTGACCCCACTTGCACTTGACTCAAGCTGGTTTCCTACTCCTTTTGCTGCATGCTCTTCTGCTTTTCCTGGGTGTCTCTGCCCCTGGGCTTATTTGAGGGTGTCTGGATGTAAGGGAAACAGCATCACATCTATGACTACAAAGATGGGGAAGAAAAAGAGAAGATCCACGGATCCTCTGGTTGGAGAGCAGGTTCCCTGAGAGGGGCAGAGAGAATAGTGGCCACGCAGAGTGGTCTGGATCAGCAAGAGGAAGGGGAGATGTTCATCTTCGGGCCAATCTCCATCTCATTTAAGCTTTGATTATTCATCCTAACTGATTTCTTAGCTCCCCACTCACCCTTCTTTCTCTCTCCTCTTATTGCTAGGCAATATGGAGTGGAATTAATTCCTGAAGTTTCTTCGCCTTCCTGATTGGGCATCTGGGTGAAATTAAATTAGTTAGTTCTATTGCTCTAAACACTGTCTATGCCAGAATATGCCAAAGATATAGGTTATGGATCATTTACTCTTTCAACATACCCGTGTGTACAAAGGAACTCTGATTAATAGAAGTTAGAAGAAGCAAGAATCTTAATTCTCTTCAGATGGCTCACAGGGTTGAGGACAGATACTCTGATCCATTTTTGCATTAAAATACACATTCTGGGTTACCAGCGTGTGTGTGTGAGGCACAACAGGATGACAGATAAAACTACTACTACTTTTTGCCTGGAAGTCCTGGGCAAAAAGAAGACACAGAGAATGAATTTTATAAGATAAATCAAAGTTCACAAGATAAAGAGAAAATGAAGGAGACAATATGCATTGAACCAGAGGCATGGAATCAAAATCTTGTCTATCCTCGGGTGCAGAGAATTAAGGAACAAACTTGAAGTATCTGAGGGTAGATGGGAATGGTGTTGAAGGGAGAGAACTGAAGGTGTGCAAATGAAGATTGATAAAAGCTAGGATGAGGCACTCACTCTACTGTTGGCTAAGAAGCTCGAGCTTTATACATTTTTTCATCCGTTACTTGTTTATTGATACTGATGCTAATAGTAATGCCAATCACATAGAGAGACACTTTGGTAAGTAATAATATAATTTTCTTACCAACGTAAAGAACACACTGAAAATTGGGGAGTTTGAGGTGCCAATATTATATTCAAGTGGAAATAACTTGTTGGCAGTTGGGAACGTAGAGCTTGGGAGTGGGATCAGAGCTGAATATTAAGCCTAGCAAACTATTGGCATCTGGGTCCTGGTTGAAGTTACAGCAGGAACACATACAGCAAGCCAAGAAGAGGGCAAAGGGAAGCATGACGGAGAAAAGCAATATTTAAGGGTTGAGTACAGCAAGAGACCACAGTGAAAGAAATCGGAAGCAGTTTTAAAGAAGAACCAGGATTGAATGAGGTACCAAAGCTGAAATAAGAGAGATTTTTGAGACTAGGACTCTTACTAAGCCAGATCCTACAGAGAATCTCAGTAAGGTAAAGATTAAAATGTATCCGTTGCATGTGGATATATTTCTCCCATCCTGATGCTATTTAAATTTCTAGGAGGAACTCAAATCCAGAAAGTCTATGAATGATCATTTTTAGCCTGGAAATAGTCTCTCATGAAGGGTTAGGACAGAATCAGTGCTCTGAATCCACTTTGAAAATCTCCCATTTGCAAAACATTTCCCTCAAGCGTGGTTGATCCTTTATGGCCTTTGGAGGTGGGATGGCAAAATGGGCGTTGCTTTAATAAAACAAACAAACAAACAAACAAACAAACAAAAACCACTTGGTTTAGGAGACCGCTTTGCCACTTAAATGGGTAGAATGACCATTGGAAGTTACTTGACCCGCTGAGACCCCATTTCCTCATCCATAAAAGAGAAAATTCGCCAATTTCATAGGGTTGTAGGTGAGGATGAAATGAGATAATTGGATGTAAAGCACTTAATCTGGCACATAGTGAGGGTTCAATAAATAATAGCTGTTATTATTATACGGGCCTCCTATGTGATGAGAGACCTGCCATTGCTTGACTTTTCATTAACCATGCAACACTGGGGAGTTTTTGGCAGCAACCACAAGGCAGTTTGTTGGCACACAACCTTTCAATTATCTGCACTACTGATCCCCTCCATTAGCATGGATAAGAGAAAGTGTACAGCATAGATAAACCAGAGGGAGGGAAGAAAACAGTCCAGCCATATATATATATATAAATCCCTACGAAGAATCTAGGAACAGTTCCTCATGGCTACAGATTTATCTTCGAAGAGAGGAATCCAGGTTCCCCCATATATGAGTTGTTCAACTGGACCATGATGAATGTTAACTCTTCTCTGTTGCCGCTTTATTTTTACATAACAAATCTCCATTTAAGGAAATATACCAAGTGTTGTAAAGTTTTGCCTCCGATCCCATTTCCAATGCTGTGCCTCGTCTGGCTCTACTAAGAATGACTCAAGTTATCTGAGAGTCAATGGAATGATAATAAAAGTTCCACCTTATCTGACACTGAATTCTCTGCCTTTGAAATATGGACACAACTTTTTTTTTTTCCCCCACAAGGCTAAAGAGGCTTTACTTAGAGTTGGTATAAATTTATAGGTTTTATTTTTGGCCACTGGAGGGCTCTCATATTTTTCCACTAATGAAATAGAAACCTTGAGCCTGACTAAAAACTGGAAATCAAAGATGAAAGTTTAAAGCGAGTGAGATTGTGGTTTGTGTCCAAATCTAGGCGCGGACAGGATTTGAGGACCCTCTAATGCTTTAGAGCTGTGAGTTGGCCACCTGGAGCAGATGCTGAGTCAAGGGCTGTGACTCAGGTCTCTGACGTCAGGGAAAGGTAGACAGTCTCCTTTGCTTTTTCCAAGGCAGTGATTGCTCTTTGTCTGTTTTGCTCTCTGATAATCTCCCAGCAACCTGCTCATTCAATCAGGGGGCTGACGTTGGTTCTTTTGGACTGTGTTCTTTCTCTTATCCCTAAACTCTGTCTACCATCTCAAAGTCTCTCCCCATTGATGACCTTCCCTATCCCATTAATAAGGCACTTCTTTAGAGCTTTTTATATATTTCAGCAATAAACACCTGCCCCCTCACCACCCACACACACACACAACTGTGCATGCTGCCCTCAGGGCTTTCAGATCTAGTCAGAACAACCCCATGGTGCTAGATTCTTATGTTGAGACATGAGACTTTCCAACAACAGTCAGTCTGGTATGCAAAGGAAGGCCGTCAGCAGTTTGGATAATAGCATCCAAATGGACATAGTGACCTTAGATCTGAGCTCAGCTGTCGTGGCTATCCGCGGGATAGGTAAGATGTGGCAGCAGGAATCTTTGGAAGCAATAATATGCATAGTCAGGAAAATAATAGAATTTCTCTCTGGCTTGAAATAGTACCCCCAAGTAATAGCTACAGGTTGGGACAGAGTCTGGCTCTTCAGCGAGACATCTGGAAAAAGCCCATCACATCATAAGTCAAACAGAGTGAGGTTTCAGGGAAGAGCCAAAGAAGTAAATCAAGAAGGCAAGTTTGAAGATTTGCAACGGTCTTAGCAATTTGTGAAGAAAGTTAAGGTTTAGAAGATTCACCTGAGACTCTCAGGTACTCAGCCTGGAGCTGCATGAGTCATCATAGACGCTGCCTTTGGGAACAAGTTACTGAATTCATGGCTAAGCTCAGAAGAGGCCAAAGAACTACAGGTTTAAAGTTTCCAAAACCTGCAGTTGAGAAGAGATGAGACCGTGTGAAATAGTCCTCCCTGGTGACCAGGTTCACTTCTTCCTCCTTCCTTCCTTCCTCCCTCCTTCTCTACCTCCCTCCCTCCTTCCTCCTTCCTTCCTTCCTTCCTTCCTTCCTTCCTTCCTTCCTCCTCCTTCCCTCCCTCCCTCTTTTCCTTCTTCCTTCCTTCTTTCCTTCCTTTTTTGATATATCATGGACTCAATCTTCTGATGGTCTTATTAGTTTCATCCCACCTCACTGAGTTTGGCCTTTAGTGCAGGACTGAAATAATACCCACTGGGGCCCTAGAGGCCCTTTCTGTAAGCGATTTCGTTGTTGTCTGCTATTGAAGATAAGTTTGCTGAAACGCTCTGTTCTTTATATGCGACCTGTACTGATTCATAACCCCTTGTGTGCACTTACAAATATATACGGTGCCCACATCCAATCTCTGAATCATACACAGATTTGGTTTTAAATTTTTAAAAACATCGTCACCCATTAGTTAATAATCGCATAACAACATTGGTTCATTAATTGGGGCAAATGCACTGCACTCATGTAGGATGAAAATAGTAGAAAAACCATGGGTGATAGTATATGAGAACTCTGGGTACTATCTTCTCAAGTTTTCTGTGAATCTAAAATAAAAAGTTAAAACGAAAGAGTGGCCAGCCACGCATCTACTCTAACCTCACTATCCGTTGTTGGAAGCTGAACGATGGCAGGCAACACATCAAGGTGGCAAAGGCCAGAGCCTTCAGAGCTGCCTCAATGCTTAGGTATGGAGTCGAGCTACAGCCCTGGGATGAGAGGGATGAGAAGGATGAGAGGGATGACCATCTCCCTTACTCAGGATGTTTCTATTACAAGCATGTAGATCCCCACTAAGACTGCTCGGCTCTTCCTTGTTGCTACTTCCCCAAAGATACTTTTTTATCTCACCTGAGAAACACCAGTCTGCCCTCCTTCACCTCAGAACTCTAAATGAAAATCAGTTCAAAACAGTTTCTGATTATCCCATTTTTTCAGCTTCTTATTACCATGTCTCCTGATACCCAGACAAGACCTTCCATTTTCTCGACCTCCCAACTCTGGCCCACTTTCTTCTGCTTCATTTCCACTCCTTTGCTGGCTGACATGGAATCTCTTCTCCATTGTTGACTACTGGTGAAGGATTACCTTGGCTTTCTGATGATGCTGACCATCACCACCTAGTGTTGAAGACAAATGACTTGATGTCTAAATATGGAAGGACCAAGGCTGGTGCTGGATGTGTGCTCCTCTTCCTCTCATTTGGGAATCTCTATCTCTATTATTGATGCTTTGTCTTCTTCTGGGAGCTTAGTGCCACCCTATAAACCTATGTGGCCCAGAACCCATGGTGATGACTCATCACACCTTCCTCTTACTCTGCTCCTAACAATTCCCCTCTACTTCACTGCCCAAATCTTTTATTTATTTATTTATTTATTTATTTATTTACTGCCCAAATCTTTAATTGAAGCCTAATTTCTTTCTTCCATGAATTTCCTTTTTGATCTGTGTGCTATGCATATTACGCTTAACTGATACCTGGTTCCTCTTCTGGGCATATGAGAGATTTATAGTTTCCTGCCTCCCTTGACGCTAGATGTGGCCATGCGATTTGTTTTGGCTAGTGCAATAGGAATAGCTGTGATGCATTTAATTTCTGTCTTCTCCTGCCATGGTGATCACGGGGTACGAGCTGATACGGAGGTGCCATAAGATCAAGGCAGCCTCTCGTGTGAGCCAACACATGGAGGACAGCTGCCCTGGAGAGCTGCCTGGACATGTGGAGGACTTTGTGTGTAAGTCTAGTTGTACTAAAAGGAACTAAAATTGTGAGAATATTTTTAGCGCTGTGTAACCTGGAATATTTTGACTATTAAGGTTGAAAAGTAATCTCAAGAGTATAACACATTGTTAGTAATTGATGATATCTTAATGTATTACCTCTTCCAGAGTATTTCCATTGTGATAGGAGATCCCAGGGGATAGGATATCTTAACTGAGAAGAATGAACTACTAATGATGGAGCAGAAGACTCTTGGGCATATTAGAAAAGATGGCACTTTGGAATAAGACAGTCTTTCTTTGCTCTCTAATCATACCATGGTGGGATCTGGCCAGATTATTATCCACATAAACATTTCAGGCAGTACAACTTGTGTAAATGCAGAATGTGTGGAATCTGGGTTCTTGTTATAAGTTTTTCCCTCTAATTGATTCTGAATATCATTACCACAATGTTGTAGGTCACTCATTCTGTCCTCAGCATTCCTTGTACCTTTAACTTTTACCTAGTCTCAAATACCTTATTTTATGATTAAAAATAATAACTTCTTTAAAATAAGTTCTGGTTAGGATACAGACTTTTGGGGCACGTTATCACTATTCTCTTCAACTGCTCCATGAGGTATTGCCCCTAGAGATGTGTGGTTAGAAAGCAGATGATGCAAGCAAGATTCAAACCCAGTTCCTCTTGAGAATAGATGCTCATTTTACCACATGCTCTCTCTCTCTCTCTCTCTCTCTCTCTCTGTCTCTTTCTCAGATGGAACTCATATTTCCTCCAAGGCCCAACTCAAGTTTCACCTCCTCAGTGAATTATCTTCTCTGGAGTCCTCTACACAACAGCCATCCCATCCCTTGTAATCCTTCCTGTATTTGCAGCCATGATGGCTTGTCTGCAAAGATGGACCTCCAGTGACTCTTGCCTGTCATGTTCATCCCCAGAACAGGTTGTCCTCAGGATTAGTATTTTGACCTACAGAATGTGATGGAAATGATACTGCCTGACTTCCAAGGTTGGGTCCTGAGAAGCCTGGCAGCTTCTTCCTCAGCCTCTGGAAATACTCACTCTGGAAGCACATGCTCTGGGGAAACCAAATATTATGTGAAATGTCTGAGACTACTGCTGTGAGAAACTGCAAGTGGCCACATGGAGATGCCATGTGGAGAGAGAGGGGCCTGGGTAGCACCTACTGGTGCCAATCACCTAGACAGAGGCAACACACCTCTAAATAAAGGAACGTTCTGGATGTCTAGCCCAGTTGAGCCTGCAGACAATTCCAGTTCCCATTGCTATCTATCAACAACTCCAAGAGAGACCCCAAAGGAGAATCGCCCAGCTGAACCCAGTCAAACCACAGAACCACGAGTTATACTGATAAAATGTTTTTTTTTTTTTAAACAACTATAATTTGAGGAGGTTTATCTTACCCAGATAGGTACTTAGAACAGGAACTTACCATATACTGTCCTCCCTGCCTGCTACTGGAATGGTGTAGTTCTCTGGGCTGCTTCTCCATTCATTTAAAAAATTTTAAGGGATGCCTGGGTGGCTCAGTGGTCTGCCTTTAGCTCAGGGCATGATCCCAGGGTCCTGGGATCAAGTCCTGCATCAGTTTCCCCGCAGGAAGCCTGCTTCTCTCTCTGCCTACATCTCTGCTTCTCTCTCTGTGTGTCTCTCATGAATAAATAATTAAGATTTTTTTAAGATTTTATTTATTTAGTTATGACAGACACGGAGAGAGAGAGAGAGACAGAGACACAGGCAGAGGGAGAAGCAGGCCCCATGCAGGGAGCCCGATGTGGGACTCAATCCCAAGACTCCAGGATCACGCCCCAGGCCAAAGGCTGGCGCTAAACCACTGAGCCACCCAGGGATCCCCTTAAAATCTTTAAAAATCTTAATAATCTATATAATTGATCTATTGCCATCATTTTGATTGAAAGCTTTTTGAAGAATTGTCTTCTTTGAGACAAATCCCCAGCTTAGCACCTGGGACATGTTAAGACTTCAGCAAATATTTATTGATTGATTGATAGGCTCCTTCAGGTCAGAAACTATGTAATGCCCACCTTTATATTTCCGACCATGTTGAGCACAGAGCCTTACTGTAGACCTTCAAGGATATTTATTGGTCAGGCTCACGTCAATCAGCACGCTCCAACATACTGTAACAGATGACAGCTTCCTCCTGTGATCTGTTTTCCATAACCCCCTCTCCGTTCTGTCCACATGCCTTGGGCTTCAGCCTCATGGGTTGTGTTCCCTCATCTGTGTATTTAATCACGCTGTTCCCTCTGCTTGAAATGTCCTCCCATCCCTCCACCCACTCATTCCACTTTGCAATCTATTCATTCTGCAATATCCAGCTAAAAGATTGCCTTCTCTTTAAACATTTCCTGCCTGGGACACCTGAGTGGCTCAGCAGTTAGGCATCTGCCTTTGGCTCAGGTCATGATCCCAGGGTCCTGGGATCCAGTCCCATATTGGGCTCCCCTAGGGGAGCCTGCTTCTCCCTCTGCCTGTGTCTCTGCCTCTCTCTGTGTGTCTCTCATGAATAAATAAATATTAATCTTTTTAAAAAATAAACGTTTTCTGCTCTGTTACAGAAATACTCCCTTTCCTGGAGTTCAGAGTACCTGTTGAGTACTTACCCTATGGCATTGGCCAGTGAGCTTTCCAATGACTGAGGCTGTGGCTTATTTAACTTTGACTCACCGACACAATAAATGGCACAAAGCAGGTGGTCAATAAATGACTGTTGGATGAATGAGCACATTTTATAAGGAGAGAACAACTGTGTGAGAGATAAGAAATAAACATGGTGTCGAGTGTGTTTGTCACCACAAAGTGCTATTAATATACACCTGGCACCGAGCTCCCTGCCTGTTCCTGCCTTCCCCATGCCTTTAATCTCTCACCACAAAGCCAACAGCCATCCTTTTAATCAACGCTTTGCCTTTCTCTGAACCCTCTCTAGTTTGTACCTTTTTTTTTTTTTTTTGTCCTGAGATGCCTGAAGCCTCTTCATATTCAGCCCAAAATAGCACTGACCTTTCAGCTGCTGTATCACCTGGCAGCTCATATCTAATTTCCTTCTGCAAGAGTCTTGCTCACTCGCATTTAGCATTTCTGCTTTCCAGGTTTCTCTAGCTGTGTCAATGATTCTGTTTTTCCCTCAGAGAATCTGGTTTCCATTTTTTTTTTTTTTTTTCTGATTTGAACTCTACCTGCCTTTTTATTTCTTTTCCCGCAGGCATTCCGTGGTCTGGGCAAGGGGAGGATTTGAGAGACGGGGGAGGCTGTATGGTGTGATTTCCCTTCTGGGGGAAGAACACCTCTAACCTGGAAGACAGCCCTGCCCCAGCTCCTCCTGCCCCTCACCTGACTTCTCTACCCAGAGGACTTCCCACCTTTTCCATGGGGTCAAGGGAAGCATTTCATTGGGTTGGAATTTTTTTTTTTTTTTAAGATTTTTTTCCTTTCCTTTCCTTTCTTTCTCCCCGTTTTTGTCATTGTTGTTGTTGTTGTTGTTGTTGTTTTAATTTGAATGATCTCCATCCCAGATTACATGCTAAGGAATCTGGGTGATATGCTAAGGAAATGCTTTCTCAGCAATTCTTAGAAATCATCTTTCTCGAGGGCCAGTCCCAGATTCCAGAGGACATTTTCCCTTATAAAATGGCTTCCTGCAGAGAACCAGAAGAATATCTCCATCGCCATACCTCCTGTGAACTGAAAGGAGTCTCTCACAACACAGACCTCT
The DNA here is from genome assembly GCF_003254725.2 of Canis lupus dingo. Lineage (NCBI taxonomy): Eukaryota > Metazoa > Chordata > Mammalia > Carnivora > Canidae > Canis > Canis lupus. The sequence goes on along the minus strand of NC_064280.1, from coordinate 19,814,528 downwards.
TTGTGGGTCCCAGGAACGGGCACCGTAACTCACATTCAAATGAACAAAAAAATTGCAAAAGTGAACATGCATGCTTACAAACATCACTTATTAAAAATTACTAGCACAGCATTTCTAGAATATTCCCTCATGTTCTTATGCCTTTATGCTTATATATGTGCTGTTTCTTCAGTTTAGAATAACCTTGCCCCTCTTTTTGCTTTACGGAAATCTGACTTATCCTTCAAAGCAAGCATCCTTTAGTTGCCACTTCCTCCTTGGAGGGTCACCTTATCACTCAGAGCTAGGTTCTCCCTCTCATTTCCAAGCTCCTGCTGCTGCTTGCTTACATCAGTGTTCTAGCTTCTAAAACAGTCAGCCTGATACTTGAGTTACGTAGAGAGGCATGACTTCTCCCTCTAAACGATAAACTCCTTGGAGGTAGGAAAGCTGTCTCACTCATCAAGAACTCTACCAGGAAAAGCTAAACTTTTTGAAACCATGCCCTCGAATGTTCCATTGTAACTTTGCTTCCAGAGTATTAACAGCACGCACACAGGTCGGTCGTGCTGTGATTCTGAGTAGCACCTTCCTAGACCACTGCAGCATGGAAGCTAGAGAAAAGTCTCTCTCGAAGCTCTAGTATCCACCCCAACATACAGATAGAAGTGTTTGGTGAAGGTGTGTGGGGTTCTCAGTAAGGTGCAGGAGACAATGATGGCAGGAGAGAGGAAGAGATTGTTTTTCCATCAGGTAGTTGAGTGTTTTGTCCCAGTGGGGCTTAGTTGTGATGCTCTCTGATAACAATCTTAAAAACTTCTAAAGATTATCATTTTAACAGTTTTAAGTGTTATTTTAACACTTAATATTTGAGGGTTTGTAAATGCCAGGCAATATGCTTTACATGCGATATCACATGTCATTCTCATGACAACCCTAAGAGATAGGCATTATCATTACCCTCATCAAATGCATAGGAGACTGCAGTTTGGGCCAGAAAGGTTAAGTGATTTGCCCAAAGTCACACAGCTAGCAAGTGGCAATGTCAGATTCAAGCCCACACTCGCTGAGGACAGCCCCCACCACCCTGCTCCCCACACTCTGAAGCAAGACATCATCTGTGTCTCTGTAGGTAGACACCTCCCTCCTCCTTGTGTCATGGATCCTTCCCTGTGATCAGAAATGAATATTGCGGGGTTTTGAGTGTGGAAGTCACATGATGAAAGGATTGTGATTTGCACTGCCAAACAGAGTAATAACTCAACTTACTACCAGTTATAAATGATTCGTAGGCTGTTGATAAATGACTCCTATAAGTCAGGGGGATCCCTACACCCTCCTCATGATCATATCCACTGTTCATGACAGCCCTAAGAGGAGCATATAATTATCTTCATGAGACAGACGAGGAAACCAAAGGCCATCAAAGAGAAGCAGCTTGCATGAAGCCCAACAGGCAGCAGGTAATAAAGGCAGCGTTTACCTGTCATGCTGCCTGTACCACTCTAGGGAAAAGGACGAGGCCATATTTAGAAGTAATTCACTTGTTTCCCCCCAACTCAAGGAAGACATTTATTGTTATTGTTTTTATTGTATCTTAAGTTTAAAGAGTTTAAAGTTAATGGTCCACCTGTTAAATTCAGATTATTGCTCGGTGCCGCCTGCTTCTAGCCTACGTTCTCAGGATTTCCCAGAAAGTGCTGAGTCAATCCCCTGCAAATAGTAGGTGGTAAATAAATGTTGAACTGGATTGCTGGTTCTCTGGTTATTTTCCCACTGAATCTCTTATCTTCCTCCTTTGTTCAACCTATTCAACCTAGATGATTACGCCCAGTCGTGGCACAGCGGTGGTACCCCGGGTTGGGGGGGGTCACTATTGACACTATCAACCCTAGATAACCCCCCGTCAGGCAGCAGTTCACACCATGAGCAGTCAGCCCTGCCTTGGGGACACAGTGAGGCCACCTCTCTCTTCTCGCATGGAATGCTGGCTCTTCATATTCCTGTTTAGTAGCACTCATATTCAGATTCATTAATTAATGAAGATTAATCAATAATTAAGTGTTCTATAGCCACCCAGAGGCCATTTCGTTGTGCAGTGATGTATTTATTGCCTCATTCTAGGGAAGGATTCCGGAGCTGTCTGGTAGGGCTCACAGGTCGGTTGATTATAGGATTCCTGATCGACAACCTCAGGCTGGAAGCACCTCCCTCCTGGCACCTTTCCTACATGGGGACTTTAATTCAGCCTTCCTGGCACAGCTGCTGTCTGCATCAGCACAGACCTCTCAGTCTGTCCCTTGTAGACAGCAGGCTCGGCGCAGGTTCCTGGAGTTGATCTGGGCTGAGGCTGCAATTGGGGCAGAGCCAGCCAGCTTAGGAACTGTGCCCTTGGTGGCTTCAAATCCCGCAGGTTTGCCCTGGCAGCAGCAGCTGGTACTTGTTACTCACAGGAGGCACTGCCATCAACTGCGGGACTCTTTGTCCTGTTATTAGGAGAAGGTACCCCTACGACCTTGGAAAAGTGCAAGCGGAAGGTCATTGAGGAGTGCTGCCATTGACACAGGAGCAGAGCCCCCTGCTCCCAGCAGCATCCCTATGACTCCAGGAGGGCAGCTTCCCCTCCAAGTCAGGCGCAGGACACAAGCAAGCATATACACACCAGTCTCGGTGGTAATCTGCTAAGTGACTGGCACCTAAGACTTGGATTCTGGTACCAATTAATGTGATGCCCAATGTGTCATATCACTGCCCAAAACCCTACTTTACACTTGTGGCCAAATGTGACCCTTAGGGAAGAAGCAGTGGCCCCCAGAGCTGGGAGCAGCAACACTCTGGGGTAAAAACTGTGCACAATAAGATGAGTTCAGCCTGCAGGCTCCCAAGACTCTCCTTTTTATACATTTGTGGGGGAAGAAGAGGCTGCTCAGAACCCAGTCCTCCAGAACTGACTACTTCTAGCAACTCCAGTGCTCAGAGCCTCCATCCATATTGTTTAAGAGATCAATGACAGCTTACCCAAAGCCAGGGAGAACTTCCAAGCCCCTTCTGTATAAAGAAAAATGCCCGTGTTCTGGGATGCTGGGCTTTTAGTTGAGAAGGACCTATTTACTGGAGTTCCCATTGCCCATGATCCAGTTAATAAATATTAATAGCAATGACATAACATGTAAATATGATTCTCTTCCCATTATTGAATGGAAACGTATCTTTTTTTATAAAAGTCCAGGTCCTAAAAGGTTTCACATGATGCTTGTTTGTACATAAATGAATGAAGCAATGACTTAGAATCTCACTCTTGATTATTAAAGACCTAAATTGTTTAGGTTAGAAAATTACAACTCCATGTATTCACCTTATTCCCTTATGCACAATTAGCAAGCATCCTGTGAAACTGCCATAAATTTTAAGCTGTAATACAGACCAGGCTGCTTCTCTTGTCATGAAATTAAGCATTATTGGGATCCAGAGTCTCCACCTTAAAAACAACAACAACAACAACAACAACAACAACAACGCAAAACAAAAGACCATTTCCTGGTCACCAGATTCAGTAACTTGTCAAGGTTTTCGTGCAGTCCTCTTTCTTTAAAGGCCACAGCTCCTTTAAGAGGAGAAGGCAAACAGTAGCATCTCTTGGTTCTAGGGAAGAAAATTGGGTGCCATATGCTCATTCTTGGATTTCCTATTTTTTAAATAATTTTCTAAATGTTTTTCATGCCCAACAGAGTTCCAAGATGGTCAACAGTGAGTAGTAAGAATTTTTATTATGATAAAAAATGTAGGGAGATAAAGGAAGAGAAGTATACGCATTTTTTAAAAATTAGCCGCTTTTACTTTTCTGCGTAAGTAAAGTCTCAGGTTGAATAGGCTAGAATGCTGCCACATGCAGGATAGTGTACCTTGGCCACTGGCTTCATTATGAAGCTTATGGAGACAGCATATGAGGAAATTGGCCAGTTAGACATCTGGCCCATAACCGACGTGAAGGCGCCATGCAGAGCAGCGGGAACTAGATATGAATCTACAGGAAAGCTGAGGAGAACTAGAGAAACAAGGTTGAAATAGAGGGTAGGAGACTGTTCGGAGAGGCTTCAGTGACTTTCTATGAGATGTCATGATCTCAGATGCTAGAAGAGAGAGAGAGCAGTTGAGAGGATTTGCCAAAAGGAGAGTGTGACCATGCGGGGGTATCTAGTCAAGATGCTGCTGGAAATGAGATCGCTTGTTACCTCCCTCAACCCGTCATTTCCTTTATATAAAGAGCAGTGCAAACATTCTTTTCCACTTTCTTCCTGTCTGAGGGCACCACGCAGACGTCTCCCTACTCACAGTAACTGATCGACGTGTCACTAGATCCCATATCCCACCTGCTGCTCCAAGGTACCTTCTCTTTCTCCCTTTTGGCTTTGTCCTTAGCCTGTAGGCCTTCCAACCACCTCTTGTACTTGACCCAAACTCTTGCTATATCTAGTCTCTTATTTCATTTCTTTCTTCCCCATCCCTGATCTTCCCATCCAGCTATAGCCCCCAGTCCAGGTCCTCCTTCCCCATTCATTCCTCAGCCTGCCCACTATACCTATGAATACAATCTCTCAACCAACTCCTCAACAAGCCTCATATTGCTTCTTTCTGAGGATCCTTTTCAATCTTTATCTTACTGGGTTTTTGTTCCTTCTTCTATAAGATCTTCAGTTGTTGGGAGAGCTTATAGGAGCTCTTGGAATCCCAAAATTCAGGTGCACAGATGTATAACTTTCTGCTAGTAGTAGATAATAATGAAAATTTATCAGTTCATATAAAGCATCCTTTCTGGCTTAAAACTGAATTTTGGTTAATTACGTAGTCAATTATTTGTGTTATTTTGTTCCACCTTTTCCTATTCTTTTTACCACAGTAATAATGGCATTAGAGAAAGAGCATTTGATTTGACAAGTCTCAGCATTCATGCTCACCACAACCTGAGGAACTTTCTGTGTTTCCACCATGATCAAGGGCAAAGTGTCTTGGATCTCTTGGTCCACACTGGGAGGCCCTTGCAGAGCCATCAGGATCATTTTCAGCCACTTCTGTGGCTGCCTTAGGGTCTTTTTTTCTGTTTCTATGTCAGTGAGAGGCTGCCCTTACCCCAACTGGGTATTAGCCCACTCACACCACTCACACTCACTACAATCAGAGCTGCATTGAGAGGCTTGGCACCTCCAAGGCTTCAATATGGTGCTTATTCTACTGCTGACATATGAAGAAGCTAAAGTAGCACATGATTTGACCTCAGAAAACCCCACACCAGAGCATGCCTCCTGCTCGCCAGGCCCTCCACTCTTGCTTGATTTCCTTAAGTGCTTGGCCATTCTGCATTGTTCGTTCTTCACAGCAATGCTGAAAGCAATTAAAGTAACAGAGCTGAAGGTATGATCCATAATTCCTCAATTTATCACCCTTGGCTTGACCTCCATACCACATTCCATCTCTCTTGGGATAAGTGCCAAACCTGAGGTTGTTTTCAGGATTAAGACCCAATTGGATTTATCACTAAAAAGAACAGAGTAATTCAGGCCATTTAGTGCCAGTTATATCAAAGAAAAGGAGATTAACTCTTGATTGAAAGAAGAAAACTAACATTCAGGCCAAATGGCTTGTCTCAAGTAGACGGTCAAGTTGACTGCCATGATGCAGTCTCAAGCAGATAACCCCCAAACCCCTCATTTTACACTGGTTTGGGCTCAAGTGGAAGCCTAAAAAGGCCTGAATAACTATGTAACTCAATAAGGATTTATGGCAGCCCCAGCTCAGAAAAGGCTACATTCTTCTTTGAATGTAAACATGGGTAACCCTTGCTTCACATAAAAATCCAGAGAGCAGAAACTGATAGGCTCTCCCAGGTATTTACACAAGCTAAGAAAGACAGGTACGTTCTTCTTTTCATCAAACATGTTATTATCTGTATATATCTGGCAGTGCCCCAAACTCTTCTCTCTTAGAAGTAAAATTAGGCCTTTGTCTAGTAAAATCAGACATTCCTGAAGAAAAGCATAACGTCTATCTGCTATCATGTCATGTCACAATTTGGAGGACTGTGCTCCTCACACTTTGTTATTTCTGTGCCTGACTGATCCCAGTGCATAATTCAGGGAAATGTCCTGAGATGACACCAGAAATCAAAGAGTCATCCTCTAGAAGCTGGATAACTACCCCAAGGTGCTGAATCACCTAATCTCCACCAATAGGAACAGTTGAGGTCTTGGCTCCTCAGTCTCTGTCATATTTGAGTCAGAAGTTAAAAATACAAAGGGGGGAGAGAAAATCACTTAGGTTGCCTCCCCAGCAGTATCAAAGCTGTTGCAAATGTGGGTTGGTTCTGTGACCCCAGCAGATCGCATTGTGTCAAGCCCCAACCCATGTAGGGCAGATCCCTACAAAGGTACTAAAGAAGATCAGATTGTGCCACCCCTAAATATACAATTTGGGCATAAGGGTTATTCTGAGCCAAAGGCAATTAAGAAGGAGGAGATGCAGAAAGAACTCTTTGCCCTCCACCTATATGCCTAAAAGCAAGACATAAATTCCTTCTGTGACAGTGTTCCCCTCTCCTCTGCTGGAGCAGGAGAACAACCATGATCACTGGAGACAGAGTAGCCCCAAGATGGGTCTGCCCAAACAAACCTTCCATTAGTTTCCCCCACATGTCTACCTTCTTGCAGTCACTGGCCCTACAAGTCCAAACCCCTTTCTCATCACCCTGTCATTTCTCCACAAATTTATTGCCCTTTGTTAAGATGGTATATAGACCCCAAATGCTGACCTTCTCTCTGGGTTACTCATCACTGAGCTCTCCTGCATGTGTGCAACATCTGGGGTTTCCCCCCCTCCTGTTGACCTGTGCTTTGTCAGCTGGATTTGCAGCTCTTGGCCTCTGAATCTAAGAGAGATGCACCAAAAGGATGGCCACATCAAGAGTATTGTTGCCAATGTACAAAGTAAGATACTAGAGCCTAGATCTCTGGTGAAGCTAATATTCACTAAAAGTTGGTCAGGGCCTTGCCATTTTTGGTAGACTTCATCATTTCTGAGTGATTGGCTGGAAGAATGCAGACAGACGGACGATGACATTGGGAAGTTTCCGGCAAAGTCATACATTTGCCTCAGGTGTGGCCTGGAATGCAATAAATCCTTGACTGTGTGGATGCCAGCTTTCTCCAAGTCCAATCTAAATTTTTTTCCCATAAAGCCATGGATCACCGTTTGGCCTACGAAGTAAGGTACTTGCTTAGTCTGGAGCTGCAGAGTATAGCCAACATTGGGTTTTCCATGACTACATTATATATCTCCTTTGAAGGTTTCAATACAAATTCTCAAAAAAAAAGAAAAAAGAAAAAAAGAGTGCTTTTATTTTTGCAAGTTGGAAGTTTATTCAGGTATACTTTTTTTCAAATAGACTTATTTTGCAAAACTTGGGACACATACTGATAAAGCATATTATTGTTATTATTACTTTACAGAATATAGTCTAAAGTCTTAATCTAAAGACAATGTCAGACAGTAACACAGTATGTGGTGGAAAATAAAGGCACCCAACAAAATGCCGCGTTGAACAGTGTCCATCATTATACATAAAGAAGTGAGGGAATGCCCATTACTCAACTGCCCCATCCTCCACTCTGCTCCCCTCCAGCAACCCTCAATTTGTCTATATCTGAAACTAATGATGTCCTATATGTTGGATAATTGAATTTAAAATTAAAAAAAAAAATGAGGGAAAGGAAGATCCAGGGGGTTGTACTTTACTGACAGGAACATACCAGTCAGTGTCAGTTCCTCAGCTGAGTAGATAGTGGAGAGTTGGGAATGTAGGGGGAAAAGTGAGTAAAACAAAGAGATTCTGTAGCAGGCAGAGAAGGAAGTTGAAAATTGTTGTGAAAGTTAAAACAGGAATATTGATCGAACCCCCCATACCAGGGCCTCCATCCCCAAATTTTAATTACATCGACTATAGGATCTTATATTTTCCATGATTCCCTAATGAAACATGATGCAGAACAAAAGAACCTCGGTATGATTTACGTAATTTGCTTAAAACCATCTTACTAGGGCAGAGACCTTGAGATGCACCAGCATTCGAATTTCTCTGTAATTCACTATCCCAAAGCATAAATCTTAGGACAAATTGCCCTTATTGGAAAAGGTCAAAAGCTCTGGCACTTTCTCTTGTTTGACAGTAGGAAAAAAAAAAAAAAAAGTAGACGATTATCATGTGGATCTCCATTTCATAGGGTAGGAAGCTCAGGGTGAATCGGGTGCTCTTGCTTTGAAAAGCTAGCAGAGGTCCTCAACACCAGTCCAAGACTGAGCGCTCAGCTCCCCAGCACTTCCCCACCTCCACAACGGGTGTTTGTGTGGAATAATGAGTCCCATAAGCCTGGGCCTGATAATGCTTTTATAATGTAAAGGAGGAAAGCCAAGGAAAGTGGATTTGTGCATCCCTCTAATGAAAAGTTGGCCTGTCTGTTTTTATCAGACTAATGAAGCCCCTACCCCATTCTCTGGGCCAGTGTAAGCCTCACAATGGAGACAGTGAGCTCTCTCCAGCACAGCTCCTCCACAGATGCTATCTGCTAGTTCCCCTCCACAGAAGAGTTCATTTTAGAGGGATCCTGGCTTGATTAAGGCTTTGTGAGCCTCCCAGCCTCATTACAAATCAATGGAGATGAACTGAGTGCTTAATACTCAAAAGCCAAGCTAACAAAAGCTGACTTATTACAAGCTAAGGGGCTGGGACTCTCCTGGGTGTTTCGGCTTTGTTTTATTTTGTATATCAGCCCCCTCTCCCCTCCCTTCTCTTCCTGGCCACCCCAACCCAATCCGGTTTCAGTGGAGATATTCAAGTGCCCCTTAAGGTCTTATTCCTTCTCCCTTCCTTCCCTCTATCTAAAATTGCAGCCTGTAGTAGAAGAATTTCTTACTGGATATCATGCCCCACTGTGACCCGATGAGTTTTCTGAACAACACAGGAAAGGTCTCCCCTCGCCATGCTGTGTAATGTCTCCTTTTCATACAAGAATGAATGGTTCCACTATCCTTTGGAAAGCCTCTTGCTTACTGTTTCCCATTTACTGACTTCCCATCCATACCCTCAACAGACACACCAGTGTAGGGTGGCGAAGGGAAATTGGAAATACTTGACCGTCCTGGAAGAAAAGGCTTGAGTTGGCATAAGCCTACTTCCAGATCTTTGAGCAATTTCAGACACTTCTCTGCCTATCCCCCTCTGTCTCTCTTTTCTGAGAAAATTACACTTAGAGTGTTTTTCTCCTCCATATTCAGAGATAGGAAGGTGTCAGAACTGTAATGAGATGATGAGAGCCCCATATGGGAAGGAAAAAAACCCACCAAAAACAAAGAAAATTTCAAATATCACTGTAAAATCAAGCCTCATTGTCATAAAGTCCGGACCCGAGTGGGGAATGCTGCTGTTTGAGAAAGACTGGAAGGATCTAGCCTTCCGGGATACCCCCTCCTCATCTTCCCCTGCAGAAATCATAACGGCAAACACTGTGCATTTACTCTGTCCCCATCTTGGTGTTAAGCACTTCATGTTCAGTATTTCACTTAATTGTCACAATGATACCATGAAGAAGGTTTGATTAATATTTGCACTTTACAAATATAGGAACGAGAAAAAAAAAGTAGATTTTCCAAGTCACATACCTAGTAGGCAGGGACTGTACTGAAACCCAGATCCTGTGTGGAGTCCAGAGACTGTGAGCTAAGTGACTGTACCAATTTGCCATTGTATAGGGTCGGGAGATAAAAAATTAAAAAAAAAAAAAAAAAGATTTTGCTGGACTCCACCTAGTCAGGGGTTGAGATCCAGCAGCCTACAGTTTACAAATGGCCTGCTCCTCCTCCATTGCACGGTGACCTCTGCTTTCCCCATCTCTGACCACAGATCCATGGCTCTCAGTTTCCTCCAAAGGGAAGAGCCTGCACCTGGGAGTCAGATGCCCTAGATTTAAACACCAGATCCTTCAGTTACTAGGTTAGTGTCCTTGGGCAATTTGCCTAATGTCCATGAGTTCCCTCTTCCGTGTCTGAAACAGGAAGCCGGGGTCATGTGAGGGTTATATGTGAATACCTGTGAAAGGCATTTAGCAAGTGTGTCTTCCTTACCTCTTCTTCCTCAAGGTATTTTTCTGTTTTTCCCCAAACCCTCCAGATAAGGTCTGCTAGACTAATCTGCTATAATGGCTTCTAAAGCTTAATATGCTACTTCTCCGAGGGGCAGTTGCATTTGCACAGACTAGAATTCTTTAGGACAAAAAGAATGGGTTTCTAATGGTGGAATTAGATTTTTTGGGGGGTGGGGTGGGGTGGGGTAAATCTGTACCTTTGAACTATTTCCAAACAATAGGTCTCCTTCTTCATTTGGGGGTAGATAATAAACCCATGGCAAATCACAAAACGTTGAATTATTTATATGGTTAATAAACATAACGTAGCAACAACCATCACCTATGTAGGCCAATGGGAAAAGTAGAGATGCTTGGCAAACGCCCAACTGTGATTCCTTGATCTAGTAATCTGACCTGCATCCCATCTACTCCATCACTCTGTTCTTTTTCTTTTTTTCTTTGTACAAAGATCCAGAGATTCTTACTGCTGGCCACACAAAAGAAGAGTAGCTTTCAAGGTACAAGCTGCTTAGAAACAATGGACAGTGGCAGAAATGATTATAAATTGGCACATAATTATTTTCTCCAATAGCTTCTTTAACTGAAAAGATGTCAGGGAACAAGCCCATACGGCTTTGACAGTTATGAGTTCCAAAGGAATTTCCTCCTGGAATTATGGTCCTTTGTCACTACCCTTCATTCCATGCATGCACGTATGAAGCTGTGGTTATGCCACATCATGCCATATAATGCTGTGTTGCATGCCACAGCAAGCTTTCAACAGCCTCTTGACTTTCTGCAATTCAAGACAAGAATGAAGCTCCTTGAGAAATTCTTCCATTCTGACCCCAGAGTCTGATTATTCCCTCTGAACTAAATTTGCCTCTTGGGAAGTTCATGGGCAAAGCGAGTTCTGCTCCTAACACAGGACAATAGCCAGTGGGGAGTTATCACACCTCAAGCATCGGATGTTGCTCAGGGATTAGGCCTTGGGTCAGGAATGGCGCATCTGGCAGACCAGAACAGGAGAGCCCTTTGGTCTCTGCCTCCACTCCCAGCTCTCTGCTCAATCAAATTTATTCATTCAGCTACATTTATGGAGCAACCACCAGTTTCCAGGGCTTCCAAATGGGGTCAAATTAGAATTCCACCGTAGCCTGTTCTGAGGGGTCTGCAGCTGTCAGGAGAACTGGGTGTGTAGACCAGGACTCAAATAGCATCTCCAGCTGCTGCAGGAAGAAAAATGCGTAGGGGATTCTGGGTCAAGCACCAAGGGGATCCTGACAAATGAATCTTGACCCCACTCAAGAACCCAAGTTCTTATCCTTTTAGAAAACTTGGTTTAGATTAAAAGAAGGAAGAGAAGCAAACTTTATGGGTGTTTCTTTTTTAAGCTTGTTTTTGCTGCTTTTGTGTCTGTTTTGTTTGCCTTTTGTTTAAATATAAATGTCTCCTATACATATATTATTGATATCCACAGTACTGACTACTTAAGTTTTTGATCATTACTTTGTGCCTTTGGAAAAGAAGAGGATCAAATTAAAGCATTGAAGTAAAGGAGTTGAATGTTGTCAGAGAGGAATAACAAGGCAATGAGGGCACCGATCATGTTATGTTCTCTGCTTTGCATCATTTTTTAAAATAAACTTTTTCTTTTTGAATAATTTTAGGTTCACAGAAAAGTTGCAATAATAGTACAGAACTTTATCTGGTTTTTCTAGATGTCATAACCATGGTGCATATCTCTAAGCTAAAAAATTAACAATATATTACTATTTCCTAAACTATAGGCTTTATTTGGGCTTTGCCACTGTTTTCACGAATGTCCTTTTTCTTTTCTTAAATTTTCCAGGATCCAATCCATCATACCATATGGCATTTAGGGCTTCCCTTGCTTTTCAAATTATTATTAATATTATTAAACATTAATTTAGAATTCAGATGTCCCCATGAGCTCAAAAATATAAGCAACTCACTGTTAACTTCAGTTGAAGCTTTCTTTCTAACAAAGTATCAACAAGGAATTTAATTTTTTATCAGTTAATTGTGGACAGGCTTATTAGATTGTTGATAATTTATCTATTAATGGAGGAAGAGATAGAAGAGATTTCATGTAACAGGGAATACTTTGAGTCATTTAGAGGCTGGGGCATTGATGATCATGCTTTTAGAGCCCAAATAGGCAAGAAATCAGGTGTAGGAGTAAAAGCCTCCTTCTGGATTCCTGGCTTTACCTCCAGGGTAAAATCTTTATCCCATCTCTCTGAACTATGTGTTAGCATTTTGTCTTCCCAAATTGATCCTCAAATTTCTCTTAAGGACTTGGCTTAGAATCAATCTATTGTAATTATTATTATTATTATTATTATTATTATTATTATTCCTACTTTAAGCTACTCAGTGTAGGAAACCTAGCATTATGGGCTCTCAAGTCACACATCTCCGGTTTTTCCTGTTCTCCTACTCACCCTCGTACAGGGCTCCATGTTGTTATTTGATGACCTATGGTATGGCACTCTTTGGAATAGTGTGTCAATGCTCCCTCACAGTCCAAGTGTAGCTATCAGAACTGGCAACATTTCGTACTACAAAGGAAAAACCAACCTCACTACCCAGTGTTTGTCAGTCTTACTAGCATGGCACCACTATTACAATGGAAGAGGATATTCAAATGAGTATCCTTCATCTGTTTATGAACTTGAAGGAATACTCAAATGGCATCAGTGATTAAAAGAAAAATAAAATGGAAGATAAAGCAAAACAGTGGAAAGAAGACACAATAAGGAATCAACAATTTCCCCCAGGAGGCGACTCTGTTAATTTTAGCCATTTCCATCTTGCAAATATAGTTTTAAAAAAATTAGTATAGGGGCAGCCTGATCCTGGAGACCCGGGATCGAGTCCCACATCAGGCTCCCTGCATGGAGCCTGCTTCTCCCTCTGCCTGTGGCTCTGCCTCTCTCTCTCTCTCTCTCTCTCTCTGTGTCTCTCTCATGAATAAATAAATAAAATCTTTTAAAAAATTAGAATGGTTATCTTTTTTTTAACAGTTGTGAGCCAAATTCTTTAGCCAAGTAAGTCAGCTAGTCATAAGTCTTGTGGGCCACATTCCTTAGCCCGTGAGTAGCCTTTGAGACAGTCACAAGGACCTCCGTTAATGCCAGACATTCCCCATCTCTCAAGTAGACTGAGTGGGCTGCTAACTGGACTAAGCTTCTGGAAGCTGTGATGGGAGATACTGTCTGGGTCTTTGAGCAGAGGGGTTACAATGGGGATTCTGTTTATGAAGCCAGTGTTTCCCTCTTAGGATGCAGACGCTAGGACAGATCCAGAAACGGGAGTAGTGATGGACAATTCTTGCAAATAGTGCTAAGGACAAAACCAAGAGCCATTGTGTCTGCAATCTAGAGGTCTGTGAATAAAAAATGTTTGGGGCCAAAGTGGAGGAGATGGTTACAAATGATTTGGTAGCATAAACACAGCTGGAGACATTTTATTTAAATGAACAGAAAAGGGCAGCTTTTAAAAGCAAAGCTCATCTTGAGATTCATAAAACTGCACCCATTGCAAAAGCCTTGGCCAGCGAGCACAGTAAAACATTCAGGACAGCTGGGGTCAAAGAGTCTTTCACAAATATATTAAGGAAGAAAGGCATACTAGAGAGAGAGTAGTCTGCTAATAAATCAGAAAAGGGATGAAAATCATGATGGCTCAAAAATGAGTGAGTTACTGGATTGACGTAGGGTCAAAAAAATAGATGTTAGCAACAAAGCAATGGAGAAAGCAGTCGGGGTTATTAGGAGGCGATGAATACTTTGTACATATAAAGTAGCTATTGATGGAAAGCACTATTAGTGAATATTTGGAAAATCTGAGCCATAAATCAGTAGTCTGGGAGGAAATATTCCCCAGCTCAAGCCAAAGATGATCTGGTCCTCTACCAAGCAAGAGATGTGAGCTGCAGTTTTTACAAAAATGAAGGAGGGATGGATACCTGTCACTGTCATAAAATGAGCTATGGAACCAAAACCAAAGAAACAATCATGAAGACAAGAGAGTAGGAGGGGGGACATGGAAAAAAACTTTTTTAATAAAATTGTAGAAAATCGATGTCATGGAAATATGGCATATGAGTTTCCCTTACTATCTGAAAGTAGAGAATCCTTATGAAATCTTTTTGTAAGCTGAAATAGTAAAGCAAAGAAGCAAAATTTTCATAAAATTACCATTCTTGTAAAGGTGAAAATCCTCTTCAGATTTCTTTTGCTTAGTGAAAACAGGGACTAAGGAAGGCCATTGATAAAAATGAAGTGATGCCTGGTGAACCTCGAGGTAGTGGAGGGAAATGGAATCTGATATGTTGGAGGAATGATTTCAAAGTTAGCTGGATGCTCCATAGAGGACAAAAACTGACCAGTGATTTTGGAATACATCCTTCAACATAAAGGTTTATTTTTGCTTGAAGTCCTTTCAAGTGGATTGGAGCTGGCTAAATGAGAGACCATTTCCACTGGACTAGAGCCAGATTATGGGATTTATAGCAGGTAAACCTGGAAGTGAAAAATAAACTTAAGAACTTGATGAGCCATGCCAAAGATCTTTGTTAGAAAATAGGATTCAAAATGGGAAGATCTAGTGTGAACAAGGTGTTGGTATAAAAAATAACATAGAAGTAAAATCAAAGATGGAGTCTGATGTTCTAAGCTGCGTGGAGACAGTCCAACTAACCCATGCACTCATGGTGAGCACTTTTACCCACACAGACAAACTATAAAAAGTCGGAGTGTTGCAATCAGTCACTTTGGATCCTTTTTCACTCACTTCCATCATGTTTTCACATTGATCCTGTTTCCATTGAACAGGAATCATCTTCTAACAGCCTTGCAAGTCACTTGGCTGTATCCTAGGCTCCAAAGGCAAAGGTGACCTGAGAGCCATGATGCTATGGCTGATATAAAAGCAGGTTTTTGGCAACAGTTATAGAAGTATCTGGTAGGGGCACCTGGGTGGCTCAGTGGTTGAGCGTCTGCCTTTAGCTCAGGTCATGATCCTGGGGTCCTGGGATCAAGCCCCACCTCGGGCTCCCTGCATGGAGCCCGCTTCTCTCTCTGCCTGTGTCTCTGCCTGTCTCTCTGTGTCTCTCATGAGTAAATAAATAAAATCTTTTTTTTTTTTTTTTAAGAAGTATCTAGTAGACATCATTGCATGGCCAGCAGGAGTGGTCTACACCTCAGTATTGGTTCGTGATCAGTGTATCAAGAGAGAAGAACCCAAGGGCACCTGGGTGGCTCAGTTGATTAAGTGACTGACTCTTGGTTTGGGCTCAGGTAATGATCGCAGAGTCGTGAGATGGAGTCCCAAATGGGGCTGTGTGCTGAGTGTGTCACCTGCTTGGGATTCTCTCTCCCTCTGCCCTTTCCCTCGGCACAAGCCCCAGTCTTGGGTTCTCTCATTCTCTGAGAGACAGAGGGAGAGAGGAGAACTCAGCAAATGTTTTACCCTGAAAGCCACTTCCTGTTAAACGGAGGCGATCACCACTAAGAGCTGAAAGATGGGCTAGAGAACAGATAATAAACTCAGTTATAAATGTATTGATTATTTATGCTCTATCCCATCCCTTGGATTAATTTGCCTTTGAATTTGCAACAATAGAGAGAAAAGCACCATAGTATTAAACACAAAGAAGCTCGCCTAGAGATGTCATTTGTATTTACAATTCTCAGAGGGAGGCTCTTGCAACTTACAGTTCATTTATACATTTTTTTGGCAGAGATTTTTCCGTATGAGCTTATGTTAAAGTTTCACTATATGCAAATATGTGGGTGTGTATGATGCATTTATTGTTTTAAATCCCACTAGGGGTCTGCTGCTGGCCTCTCTGTCCCTTCTCTCTTTCTTCACCTTTCTTTCATCTGTTGCGTGTTTTTTTTTTTCTTCCTCCCTCCAGTATGTTTATGCATTCAGAGAAGAGTCTTCTGGGAAAATAATGAAAGGGAAAAGCTTGTGATTTATCATTACACTGTAATGGGTGCCCTGCTTCCGCTGAAGGAGGTCAACCTCTCTTAGAGATACCACAGTCCCTCCTTATTAACGTTCTGTTCCCACTAATGGCTCGGGGTAGGGCAGCCAGGTCTTACAAGGAAGGCGTTTAAGAAGAGCACTTTGTTTTTTTTTTTTTTTTTTTTTTTTTTTTTTTTTTTTTGAAGAGCACTTTGTTTAATGGAAGCTGGGGATGTTTTACGGGGACACACATAGCACCAAGCTCTCTGGTGAGAGTGACACATTCACAGATAAAGAACACCCTCCCCCAACCCAGGCGGGGGAAAAAAATTAAGCTTTTAAAAAATCTTGTGTGCCCTTTCCCCTCATGCCAATAAGCTGTCCCTCCGTCTTTCCGATCCTTATTCTGGAACACCTTCCACAATTACTCCTCCTTGCCACTTGCGTTGGCCTTCACATAACAGGCTCTCGACCATCTGCCTTTGGCTTCTTAATACAATTCTTTCTTCAGTCTACCCTGTCGCCAGTCATCTTCCCAAGTCATCGGTTTCATCACGTCACCGACACATGGAAACCTTGTGCCCTTGCAAACTAAGAGTCCTGGTTTCTGGTTCTTTGGCTGAGGTCCTTTTCAGTCTTACCTGGGTCCCCAAACTCCCTGAGCTGCGGCTGCATGAATTACCTGCTGCTTCTGAACACCGGAGCCCGGGAGATGGAACAGGATTGGAAGGTGTGAAGTAGGATCCTGTGCAAGAATTCAGCTGTAATGATACAAAATGGCAGAGGGAATAATGGCTTGCCCTTTCTGAATGTTTTTTAAGTGACATGGAGACACACACTACTTTAGAGCATATTCATTTTTCTATTTCCTACTGTGGGCCCAGTGCTGGGCCCAGGATGAGTTTTCAAAAAATACGTAATGATCCACTGAATTAGAGTCAGAGAAACTCTAAGGTAAAGAAGTAACTAACTAACTAAATAAATAAGAATTATGTCTGGAGTCTTAATTTCAAAGTAGGGAACCAAGGAGGAAATCATTGTGTTTGATCTGATCCCCTACGTAATGCATATTGTGAGCTTCAGAGAGTGGGGCTAACGTCATTGTCCGTTTCATATCATGTAATTTCACCATGGTTCTTCGCTTTCACATAAATGATGCATTAGGACTGCAAATCCACACAGGGATGTTTGTGATATGATGAGATTTATTATCACTTTCCAGAAAAGGGTAAAGAGCCAGAGGCTTGCCAAGGTCACAAAGTAATGGTGACAGTGTTTATAGATGGGAAGCAGAGTCACCATTTTTGCATCTTTTTTCCCAAGTAGCAACTTTAAATGTTGCAATCAACCAAATCACCTCTGTTGCTGTCTTCGGCGATGGCTAAGCAGAGGGAGAGAACGTGGACGGTCTTGTTTTCAGACTTGTATTTACCAGCGCTTGTGTCTGGCTCATTATTTAATGAATAGTTTCTGTACTGGCTGGCTCTTAACCCAGCTTTCTGAATGCTTTTCAAAATTCAGCAAGCCCGTATAACTGAAAGACTGATAATACTCTGAGCATCCCTCATGAGCAGATCAGTTAAATAAGGGGCACAAATACACAATAGAATATTATGCAGCTAAAAAGAATTAGGATTTAGGAAGGCAAACTATATTCTAGGGTTAAAAAAAAGCAAATTGTAGATGATTTTTATGTGTGTGTCAGTTTGCTACAACTGCTTTTTCAGCTGCCTCCACTTGGTAGAGATGCATTGGCAGGTTATAGAAGACTATTTTGTATTTTGATTTCTTACCATCAATACATTTTGCAGTGAAAATATTAATGAAAATTCAAAAGTCCAACAGCATATTTTATGTTAGATCTAAAAAATGTGATATTTTCTTTGCCTGCATTTGGCCACCTCAGCAATGGTGGGCATAAGAAGGAATTTTGTCCTAACCAATCACATAATCCTAATGAGGATCCATCCATCCATCCTTCTATCCACCCATCCATCCATCCATCCATCCATCCATCTACATCTACTTATGTCTCTTTTTTAAAAAATATTTTATTTATTTATTTATTCATGAAAGAGAGACAGATACAGAAGGAGAGGGAGAAGCAGATTCCCCAAAGAGCAGGGAGCTCGATACAGGACATGATCCCAGGACCCGGGATCATGACCTGAGCCAAAGGCAGACCCTTAACTGAGCCAACCAGGTGCCCCCCTCTCTATCTTATCGAAATACACATACAATTAATTTTCACCATGTGATTGAATGCACTCCACCAGCTCTGGATTGTTGTTTGTCTTCCTTTTCCATTTCTAACATTCCCTGCTTCATTTCTATCACTGCCTTCCTCTTCCTCTTTATTTATTTTTTCTTCTACTCCCTCCTCCGGGACATTCTCATGGATTACAGTAGAGGCAGTACTTGTTGCACTGAGTGGAGAAGCTTCTGTGGCCCCCTTGCTGCAGGGAAAGTACATGGAGCATTCGCCTCTAGCTGAAGCCTGTTGCCCCACAAGGATGTCCAGGCACAGGAGCCCCATGCTCTGCAGGAACAGCACCAGCAGGGTGCATTCCCCGCACTTGGGAGACACCACAAGGAAGAGCTGCAGATCCATTCCAACCCAGGGGTTCTAAGTGCACCCTGAGTGCTTCTGTTATCAAAGGTGCCATTGTTAGTGAAAGAAAGCTGGGTGTTTTTCATCACATTGATAAAAAAGAATTTTCCCATAAGAACATATCTCTTGTGACTGGGAATGTTTAATGCAATGATGTCTTAGCCTCTCGGGCTCATTGGTAATAATATATTATGAGTCCCATTATTTATAAGCCCTCCCCAGGCTCATGAAGGATTTCTGCTTATAGGTCATCCTCCTTCCTTCACCTCCACATGATGGGAAGGGTTCCTGAGTCCCTGCATAGAAAGGAGCCAGGCTGGGGCCCTGGGTGGCTCAGTCGGTTAAGCATCTGACTCTTGAGTTTGGCTCAGGTCATGATCTCAGTGTGGTGAAATCAAGCCCCAGGTCAGGCTGTGCTTTGGGCATGGAGCCTGCTTAAAATTCTTTCTCTCCCTCTGCCCCTCCTTTCTCACTCTCTCTAACAAAAAAATAAATAAATAAATTTTTAAAAAATAATTTAAAAAGGGCCACGCTATTTATACAAAATATTTCAACTTCTTTTTTTCAGGAAAAAAAAAGATTACAGGCACAAAGTTGTATTCTAAATCACTTTAAAAAAGAGAGAGAAATTAATTTTAATAGAATCTATTGATGAAGAAGGATGACTATATGACTCATTCCTTTTCTTGATTTAATATGGATTTTTATTCCATGTAGTATTACTTACTGAGTCTGAAGACTAAATTCATCTTCTACTTTTCAATCAGTTATCATCTTATCATTGAATAGAACACAATTAATTGGACACTTAGCTTATTCAATCATTGTAGTTGCCAAAAAAACAATAAACTATTCAATTCTTCTTTGTATGTAATTAACAATTGTATACAGCAGAAAATAATTTGACATTATTAGGCAATTACCATTTAATTATTTCAGTTAGCAAAATCCATTAAATGCCATTCAATCAGCTTTCTTTCTTACAATTATGTTATTTAGTAAATTATATTTAATTCGTCCTTAAAATCAAGATAGATTTGAAAAAAATCACAATTTTTCCAGCATAATTTTAAGAGAATGAAACAGTTCAACATGGTAAAGATATTTTTTAAAGATGGGAGTTTCCAATAAGGCAACGTTTGTCATGTTTCACAAAATTGCAGTTTCTGGTAGATCCATGTCATCTTCACTTCTCATCTCAAACGACCTATGGTGATAAAATGATTAAATCTTCTTTGAGATGGTAGTGTTGATATGTTTAGAAGATTAACTTCAGCCAATTTTAATCAAGCTATTAGAGCTTTACTTTCTTCCATCTCTGCTACCCGAGGAACCTGTCCTCTACTCTAGATTTTGGCACTGAAATATATTCAATCTAGGGCTTTCTCATGGAATATATTATTGCCTTACAGTTATATCATGTACTTCTTCCCTTAGAACATTAACTTCTGTAGAGCAGAAAACAGCACATGAGCGTGTGTTTGTATGTGTGTGTGTGTGTGCATTCATATGTGTTTGTGTTCTCCATTTATTTAACAGATTATTGCACATATGGTGGGAACTGATTTTAATGGAAACAAAATAAATTGGGTTGACTATTGGCATGGAGCTTTAACCAAGGCTTAGGGGTTTTTTTCTGAAGAGGTTACAGGATTTAAACAATTTTAATGATCCAATGACAAGGTTTATAAAATCAACTCTATCCAATTTTCTGGATTAGTTGTTCAATCAGATCCCTGCCTCTCAAGTCTATTCATATATTAAGAAAAAATTGAATCAAAAATTCAAAAGTCAGTGCTGCCCATGCCAGCCCCTTGAAAAGCAATATAAATGACTCAGAGTCCGCTATCCTCAGATAAACAACTCAGAAAGGAAAGTGACCACGTCATGATTCTTTCAGTTGAGTTGAATAGACGTGACCTTTTATGTTACCCCTTTTAATACTTCCTGTGATTTTACCTTTAAACATTGTTTTCAAAGTAGCTCAGTCTGTATCTTACTCCTTCAAACCCAACAGTCCATATTTGACTTTTAAGATAGCTCAGTCCAAATATTTTCTCTTTGGGAGGACTTCACAGATCCTTCCTTCCTGACCTGCCTCAGTCAGGTACATGGTGCATCTCCACCCTGGTGGAGATCACTCACTTTGAGTCATTCTACCGAAGAATTTATCACGTGGAAGGAAGCTGGTGAGGGAGATGTCTCTATCTTCTTTGACTTCTCAGATGCACACTCTTTCAGGAGAACAATGATTTTGTATTCGTGTCTGTTTCCTCAGGTCACGAACATAGTAAAGACTTGGTTTTTGCTGGATGAATACAAACAACATTCCAAAGAAAAGCAGGAAGAGAAGACAGAGATAGTAAATTAGAGAAGCAACTATACTCCAGTGTATGTGGATGGAATCTCATCTTAACCTCTTATTGGCTCCTGTCCGATTTATACATAATTGATGGCCATGGGAGTAGGGGTGGAGGTGGGGTCCTATAAAGCAGAGCACACACAGTGCCCCAAATCTCTCCACCTCCTATGTCATTGTTTCCTGTGACCCACTCTACTCACTGCTCTCCTGAAACTCAGCTTCTCACAGCCAATACTCTCAGCTCCATTCCTGGCTCTGCAGCTCCAGCGTCCATCACCTCGGACTTCACGACCTCTCTGGCTTTTCCCAGCACCCCACCCGCCTCATCCTGATAAAGTCAGGTATAGAACTTGGCTGCAGCTGTGCAGATCTGAGGAGTGCCAGTGGTCCTGCCTGTTTCAATATGGAAACTTTTTTTCTTTTTCAATACATGTGCTAACTTGTCAACATTGATGGGATTGGTTTGCTTCCTGCTTTTCATTCAGCTTGTGAGGAGCCAGAAGTGAGTTGTTAGTTGTGGGCTAGCTCCCCTTGCCATTTCTAACACTACTATGATATACTGTAGTTGCAACTGGAGTCAAAACTCAGTGCTTAGTGAAAATGAAATAAAACTCTCTCTGCCTCACTTAATTTTCCTTTCCAGTTTGAGAGGAAACAAGGCTTCAATCCATTTGCATTTTAAATTCAAAATTTGTATTTAAAGCACTTAACAGGGTCTTTTGCATGTTGACAGCTTCCTTTTTAACTCATCCTAGACTGGGCTCTGTGATGTGCTATGTCTTAATTTGTAGAATATGTGCACGGGCATAATATTTAATTAGGCTCCGGTGTCAACTTTGAATCGAACACCCTCAGCATCTAATGAAATACCAGAAGCATGTGGCCTCTGCATGACAGATCTCTTGCAAGCAATCTACTTCCTCTGACTGAATCACTTAAGAAAGTGGGGGCTGGGGGGCAGCCAATGAGAAGCATGAGAACCCAGTTTCACAGATGGGATGTTCTTGCGGCTGGAGCCACAAGAGAAAATGCAGCGGTGCTAACTGCGAAGAGAACTCAAATGCATCTTCTGTTATGTAATTAGCAAAATTCCCAACAGATGGGTGGAGATCAAATTCATACATACACAATTATTTTCTCATTGGCTAACATCATGGCTTCAGGTGGGCCTCGTTTTTATTTTTATTTTCATCTGAATTTAGTGATATGATGAGAACTGATTTGGAAAGCAGGAGGCTAAGCTAAAACCTTTGCCTTTAAGAAGACTGCCGCCTAGTAACTGGGGTAAAACAGGTCCCAAACAAGAAAACCAAGTATATTATTAGCTGGTGACCTTGGAGAAGTTACTAAGCCTTTCTTCACCTCATTTTCCTTTTCAATAAAATAGTCATAATACTAATATCAATCCCAAAAGGTTTTCAGGAAGATAAAATAAGTCACGTATGTAAAATTAATTCAGTGCCTCATAGATAGTAGATGCTCAATGCATTTTAGATATTATTATGAGTTACCTGTTTTTAGGAGGGTAAAAATTGATGGAGCCAGTTATTTTAATTTGCTATGGACCCTAAGCAAATGACCCCATATGTGGTAGTTTACAACACACAACCATAAGTTATCTTATGGTTATGGAAACTGCAAGTCCAAAATTAGTTTCACTGTGCTCAAGTCAAGGTGATGGCTCAAGACAAGTCTTGCCCCTTCTTGGTGGGGTGTGTGTGTGTGTGTGTGTGTATTCTGTTTCCTTGCTTTGTCTAGGATCACCTGCATTCCTTGGGTCCCGATCCTGTTCTTAGACCACTCCAACTTCTTGTTCTATTGTTATATCTCCCACTTCCTTTCAAAGACATTTACCCCTTTTATTTAGGAACCATCCAGATAACCCAGGATAATCCATCCATCTCGAGGAGCCTTTATTTAGTCACACCTGAAAGTTCCTTGTTCTATGTAAGGTGACATTCACAGGTTCCAAGCATTAGTTTCTTCATATCTTTAAGGGTCATTATTCAGCTTACTGTGTGAGATTTTGAGGGAGGCGATGTGCAGGATGCTTTCAACTCCATGTTATCTGTAGAGTTCCCTTATGCAGTATCATTTCTCAGAAGGTTCCTCGGTGCTCTGGTCTCTTCAGAATGCGTAAAGATTTAACAAGAGAGTGCAGTCACCTCTTAGAGAAACTACTGGAGCAGATGGAAGATAACAGGCCTTATGTAAAAGCAGTGAGCAGCAATGCCCTGCCACACCATGGTTTGGTTTTCTATGATCCAAATGACATCATCAGTATCCTTTGGAAAGAACAGAGACCATTCGCAAGACCCTTGCTGGTGTTTCAGTAATTCAATTTCTACTGATACAACTGATATCTCCAAATCCTAGATCTTGGAACTTTAGAGAACCTACGGACCTAAGGAAGGATTAGGAAGTTCAGTTGTCTTCCTTTTGTTTTGTTTCTCTCTAAAGATTTTTATTTATTTGACAAAGAGAGAGCACAAGTACACAGGGGTTGGGAGCAGCAGGTAGAGGGAGAGGGAGAAGCAGACTCCCCACCAAGCTGGGAACCCAATGCGAGGCTCGATCCCATAACCCTGGGATCATGACCTGAGCCAAAAGCAGACACTTAACCAACTGAGCCACCCAAGTGCCCCTTCTTCCTTATCTTTGGCCCCCATCCAAAGTAGTCAGTATTCTCTTTCCTCTAGAGTTGTCCCGCTTTAGGTAAATTACATACTTTTATACTCCTATTTGGATAGGAGTACCTTTTTTTACTTTAATTCATGAGAGAGTCTCTCCTTATTCCACCAGAGAGGATCATTGCTGGATTTCACACCTAAAGTAGAGTTTACCTGTCTGTGTTCTGTGTACAAGTTACTGAACTATAAATGCTCTCAAAACTCGAGGTGACCAGGAGAGACCTTTATCTCATCTGATCCGTACAATAACCCAATGATGTAGTTATCATTATGATCCCATTTTACAGACAAGGGCATAGAGGCTCAGAGAAGTGACTTATCAAAGCCTATGCCACACAAGTAGAATAGGAACTGGACTCTAAGTCTTTTACTTTTTTTTGGCTACACCTTATATAACTTATATTTAAGCACTTAGGTGTCACTTTGCCAGGTCATAGTGACTTCAGATTTCTTTTTCTGAGAGCCCAAGACTCTGGATAAGATACTTCAGGTCAGATGTATGTATGTACGTATTTAAACACACCAGCAGAAATCTAACACAGTAATTTAAACTGAGGAAGGAGCTGTATTATATACCACCTCCATCAGTCCCCGTTCAGCATGGGTAAAATTTAGAAATTAAAGGGAACAGTGTTCAGCTGCTAAAATTATAACTCCCTTGGTCCCTTGGGAGTCCCTGCAGCAACAGTCAGGACTGGGCCACCTTTGCCAGCTGTTTTTGGGTGAATCTTGTTTTTGGAGAGCACACATGTGCACACACACACACACACACACACACAACCTCTGTTCAGTTTCTGCCAGGTTCTTAGCGCTCTCATTCACCATGCTACAGGGCTCACCTAAAATGTTCAGCCCATCTGCTCAGGGAATGATGCCTTCCCCACAATTATCTAATCATATTACAGCAAATATCAAATACAGCATGAATGACAAGGGTGAGGCTGCTCAAAGTGAAGGGAAACAGGAGGATTCAACACAAGGCCTGGTGCCAAATAAGTGTCCTAACTATAGAATACACATTTATACCTTTGGGAGACAATGGGAGGATAATAAAAAATCCATGTACGAACTGACCTGACATCCTAGCTTGACTGAGAAGGATCTTAGTTCTGAAAAAAAAAAAAAAAAACTGTGCAAAATAAGCAGGTGTCATGGGAAATAATCGTGGATATGCAACGGCCTCCTGGATTATGTCAAAGCACGGCTCGCAAATTGGTGACCCACTTGTATATTCTGTCCAATACAGCCCAGTGTTTTGAAATTGAATTTGAATGTCTTTATACAGGACATGCTCTTTCTATTCGCCAAGAGCTAGCCTCGCCCTAGTATACCAGCCTTTTCCCACGTTTGGTTGCCTGCCTGGAACCTGCATCCATATATTTGGAACTGTAGGTCTGATCTATCCTGGATCTTCTATTTTTCTGTTCTTTATGATCTCTAAACTCTGATAACTTCTATGATTATTTCCAACTGTCTCTTTGCAATGGGGAGGTGAGGCTTGTTAAGTTCACCCTCCACTTTCTCAGCTGCGAGGGATTCATGTGTAATGTCAGGCAGGACTGACTGTAATTTGCAGGACCTCGTGCACAATGAAAACATAGGATTCCATGTTCAAAAATTATTAAGAATTTCAAGATGGTGACAAGAGAGCATTAAACAAAGCACTGACTCCCTCTGAGGGTGGGATGTGAGGCAACTGTCGGTATTGGAAACCTATGAAGATGGCCTTTGGCACCCAGGCTGGGAGGACATTCCTGGTCAGATTTTCCAGCTCAGCAAGGCTTCTCTACCACCTAGTCATCCCAGCTCAAATGCAGTGTCTGTAGAATGGGAGAAACTGGCGAGGGAAAGAAGGGTTGTGCTCTTCTCTCTATATATTTTACCTCCTCAAAAGACTGGACAAATTTTGTGAACTGAGGTTTCACTTAGTAGGGGAAATAAGGAACAGCAATTTTGATTTTCAATGATTTCTAACAAACTTCCTGACTTACTGAGACCAAATCCAAAATGGATTATCATCATCTGAAAGACAAAGGCCATATATCATTTCTTTATTGTCACTTTAGTGGCAACATAAAACCAAACCAGCAAACCCTAGTCCCATCGATCTTATATTTTATATTTATTATAATAATTGGGGATTGAAATAAGCCAAAGGACAATGGGTTGTGTTATGAAAAGACATTCAGCATGGCAGAGGAACTCAGTACCTTTTCATGTGAAGACTTGCAAAAGTAATCAGAAATCTTTATCCTGGAAAAGAGAGAAAGGGATCTCAGTCAAAGTTGAAGATGGATTGCAAATTATCTCTGCTCCATCTTGAAACCCTCTTGTAATTATATAGAATAATTGATTTTAATTTTTAAAAAGGTTTCATTTATTTATTTATTTGAGAGTGTGTGGAAGGAGGGAGAGGGAAAAGCAGACTCCACACTGAGCATGGAGCCTGACATGGGGCTTGATCCTAGGACTCTGAGATCATGACCTGAGCTGAAATCAAGAGTCAGACACTTAACCAACTGAGCCACCCAGGCACTGCTAGAATATTTTTTAAAGAAGATATAAATCCATAAAGTCAAAAGGAGGGAGAAGAACATGGTAGTGGACAAAGCACAGAGATAACACTTGGAAAAAGAAAGCAGATGGACTGCTTATAACTCACTTAGCAGAGCAAACATGTCCAAACCCACACCTTTAGAGCAAGGGCGAGGAAGATGCAATCCAACTCAAGGTTTAGAATGCTAGAAAGACACCTGCTGTCTCTGAGGGTGGGGATATAAAAGGCACTGCAATGGGAAGATTGTTTGAAAGTATGTTTGAAGTCGTGTCACCTCTTGCCCTCTTCCACACCTCTCAGATAGGTAATCACTTTCTCTTCATCCTGGCTTAAGGCAAGAGGCTTTACTCTCTGAAGAAAATGAAGCAGATAGATTCCAGGCATAATAGAGAAAGGAGATCAGATCCCATAAAGGGCCAAGGAGTTAAGTGAAAGTGTTCACTCTGAACCAGAAGACTCCAGGCCCCACACTCCTTTTACCACTTAGAATCCAGACAGCTTAGGCCCTCTGAACAGGAGATTGGAAGCTACTACTCTAGGGAAACTAAATGTCAAAGAGAAATGACTTACAGAAACTGACATTTGGAGATCTTCTAATAAAAATAGGTGGTTCCTGGCCAGTCACCATACAGTGCATCCCAATAGCCAACAAGCCATTCCCAAGCATATGGAGCTTCTAACTGGCTTTTGAATACCTCACTCTTATAAGTAGACCATCAAAGGTCAGCCTATAATTTGTAAAAGGCATCTAACACTAAAGAGAGGACCAAAATCAAATGAAGACAACTGCGAAAAGAAAGAAATCTTTAACAACTCAACTGTAATTAACATGCTCAAAGAGACCAGCGACTTTATTGCATTAGTAAATTTCAAACAGTATGATATAAAAAATTAAGATTCAGGGAACAATAAAAAAAAACTCTTGAAAATTATAAGTATTACCATAGAAGCAAAAATTTAATGGAAGACTTGGAAGATGAAATTGAGAGAATCTTCAATAAACTACACTTCCAAGTATTTACACACCAGCTTTTCACTGAAGACCTCCCAGAAGTTTAGATTTGTTGTTGTTGTTGTTTCAGTGTTCTCTTTTAATCAAATATTAGAGAATTCTCACTTATGCGTGCTGGATTAACCTCTATCTACTTTTATTACTTGTCAGTGTTTCCATAGGTCCTCACAGTAAGTGCCAGGACATCATCCTTTCTGTTTGCTTTCAAAATAGGTTAAATGCCATGGAGGAAGTAAGGAACACAACTCACATGGAGAGAGTGCTTGAGTCTCTGTGGTTCCTCTGAAGGGGCGCTGGGCCTCACTATCTCTCCCATGTATTATTGGCCTCATTCCACTTCTGTGGGCCACTTAACAAATTCTGTGCTTGTCCAGGGCTAGAACACAGCTCACATCCTTCATAAATGTAAATATGTACAATAAAATGCGAAAGGCTCTCTATCAGAATACAATCTCAGTCACCGCCAATTAATGTAAGTCCCATGAAAGTGAAGACTTTCGTCCCGTCCACGTTGCATTCCCAACATCTAGAAGAGTATGTGACACATAGTAGGTGCTCGTTAAAAATTTATTAAGCAAGTGAATGAATGCTGTGTTGAAAAAGAGAGGGAGAGATTATCTTCAAATACAGATATTGGTCCCTTCCTCACTGGACACATTCCCGTACGCATAGTAAAGAAGCATTACGTGGTACCAATGGAAAAGCAAACATAGTTGCTAACAGCACATCGGCAATAGTTACGTAGAAAGTGGCCATCCACATGATTTTTTATTAGGATGATGATAATTTAGGATCCAAACTGGCTCACATTTGTGAATGAAAGGAAAGTGCACAAATAGCTATCATGGATTTACTGATATATAATAGTCTTAAACCATGAATGTCCCAGGTAAGCCAGGATATATGCTACCCTAATTAGATTCTCCTTATATTGATTATTTTTTAGGTTAATATCAAAATGATAAAACAATTCAAAAATCCTTGTAGATCAGTTGCAGGTAATCCACATCTGGCAAACAGAATTTTAAAGGCCACTCCAGCATTGCAAGGAAGAATGGACAAGAAGACCTCTCGGAGACTTAATTACCCTGTGAGTGGGAAGGAGAAAAAAATTCTAAGTTTAGGAGCCTATTTTCAGGGAAAACATATTCCGTGATGAAATGGTGCTCATGATGACATTTTTGTAAGGCGTCTAGTGATTTGTATAAATAATTCCAGCGTCTGCATCTGTGTATCAGCCTGAGGTCAAGACCTTTCCCCTTTCCCGCAGCCCACGATTCTCCCTTATATATTTTTCCTTTCTCACGATCTTTCATCTCTTTTTTAAAGGATGAGTTTTCTCTCTGCCATCCAGCCCACTTCCTGCATAAAGCTGGGCCCAAGGGGCTGCAGAAGGGTCGGCAACTCCTAACGGCTGGGTGAGGGGGCTGCCAGGTGATGAATGGAGGCATGTGGAGCAAGGTAATAAACCAGCACCCCAGTCATGTAATCTTCCATTAAAATGAAATGCATACCAGGCATGCGGCGTTTCTGCAGCTTGTACCCTCTCTCGTAGAAGATCATGAATAAAAGAGGGACGAGTATTGCTGACAGATGCCAGCATGCATAAAGGACACTTCCTATAAAGGCAAAGCTCCGGCTAACAGATGGACTAAAGATGTGAGATGCAGAAAGATTTACCAATCTAAATAATTCAAGGGAATGTCGTATGGCAAGCTCGCGCTTTTCGGAGAGAGCCAGCAGAAGGTGCAGATGGAAAGGCAGGCCAAGCCTTTCCCATAAACCCATTAAGAACAGTACTTGTCTGAGCGACAGGATGCTGCAGGAGGCCCAGGGAGAGGCCAGCAAATGAGAAATTTGCTTCTAGAGTTTGTCCCACAAGGTCAAGAGCGTATTTAACAGTGAAGGTTGTGGCATTTAATGAGGATGAAAAAAGGGTGTCCCGCATTTCATTGTTCATCCTCCTGCCCTCTTCAAAACTCTTTGTCTTGGGATTGCTGAAACGACAGAAGGAGGAGATGTCTGAAACCCTCGTGAGAGGTCCAGCAAGACTGCATCTGAGCGCGGACAGTCACAGGTGCGTGCTGGACCCAAGAGCCAAATTACATGTGGCAACACTGCTTCCTGTAAATGTTCCCCAGAAGCATGTGACCTCTCCGCCTCCCAGGCCCTGCTGCTCCTTGCTACTCACCTGCTCGTGAAATGTTCAGTCCCATGTTACTGCACGTTGTTAGGTTTACTTTCACACACTTGACCTGCCTTCCAGACTGCATTATACTCAACCTGAGAAAAAAGACTCTTTCCCTCCACTGGGATTTTCTCTCAGTAGGTACCCAATAA
Source organism: Canis lupus dingo (assembly GCF_003254725.2). Classification (NCBI taxonomy): domain Eukaryota; kingdom Metazoa; phylum Chordata; class Mammalia; order Carnivora; family Canidae; genus Canis; species Canis lupus. Next base: position 19,784,808 of record NC_064280.1, on the reverse strand, counting down.
ATATACTTTTTGGTAAAAACCCTTTCAACTTCAAGGAGACTTCCCTTAAGAGCCTCCACATCCTGCACAGCTGGGCCCGGATGTTAGCATCTCAGAGGATGAAGGACAGGCAACACTGTCAAATGCATCGGACAGGAGAGCTGGCCCAAATCCCATCCAGGCCCTGGGTGGCAATGCTTCCCTACGCAAGACAAAGCCCTCATTCCTTAACCAAAAAACAAATGATTTAACAAAGCAATTTCTAAATCCCTTTCCAGCTCTGGAACTAAGCTACATTGGGATCCAATGAAAGCCTTTGAGGGGCTGGCGAGGTCCAGATCAGTAGCTCAGAGCTTTTCTCTAATAACATTGCTGCACCATGCAGAGGTGTTTACCAGCATCTTCCACAATGGAAAACTGAAAGACCACGGAGTAAAAAAAAAAATTGCTTTAGTTTATTTTAAGTTAATAAAGAATTGCCTTTTATTTGGGGGCTGTCCTCATGAAAGAAATAGTGAGATAGTAGATTTTACTTTGTTTCACATCTTTATTATGAAAAAAAGTTGGTGAACCTGTGTCTGCTCCCCTTACCCATCTGCACACAAATCTTTTCTTGTTAGTTGTTTTAATTTTATTGATTATGAAATTTAAGAGTCTGGGAACTGCTGGTGTAAGCCAGGAAAAAAGACAAGGTTTCCTCTTCTTCTAACAAACTATCATTGATGCTCACAGTACATAGCCTTTGAGAAATAAATATTGATTTTATGGGGTTTTGTGGATGTAGTTTGCCAATTACCCAAAATTATGTTTCTGAAAAGCCATGCAAAAAAAATCAAATTGTTGGGAGTGAGTTCTTAGATTTCCAGTTCCCTTAAATTACCAATTCAAAGACTCTATTTTCTTTTTCTAATTAATTTCCACCTGGAAGAGTTGCCCACAGTCGTCTCCCCTCAAGCCTAACTCTCTGACAATTGCATCAGTTAGTAATCCAAAACCCGTCAAAAAACTCAGAGAAAGCAGCTCAGGAATGGAGCTCTGGAATAGATCCTTCTATAACGCAGAGAATCTTTGTCAGTCATCTGTCATTTGTCTGGTTTGTTTATAAACATCAACAATCTTGTAGAAAGCTCCATTATCTTGGATTATATTAGAGATCAGCTATTGTATACCTGTTAACTCCCATGCTACTTACCTTAAGCTCCATCTCTGTTGTCGCTCAGGGGTGTGTGTGTGTGTGTGTGTGTGTGTGTGTGTGTGTGTGAAGTAATATCCTGGGACATTTGGTTTTTGTTTTGCTTTGTTTTTCAGTTTTTCTCAAGGTTTTCTTGGATCCTTTCTGACCTTGGCCAATTTAGAATATATTCCATTGGGATCAAAATGCAAGCTTCACAGTTGTGAAGTAATGACCATAGGAATCCTCTCTTGTTTCCTTGGCATTGGAAATGGGGCAAATAGCCTCATCCATCTCTTGTGTGATGCATCACCTCTTTGGTGACCAGTGATGCATTGTTTCATGGTGTTGATATGAGTTGATACCCACTTGCTTATCACATCCCGCAAAAAAGTTCTTGCTGGAAACAATGTCCCATGGTCAATTTTTTAAACACTCTGACAGTTGTTAGTATTATAAAAGGCTTTCACTCCAGCATCACCAAATCCTTTACCAGCTCTCATTACCTGATACCCTAGTGAAGGTGGAAATGGCAGATATCAATCTCAAGCCAGCTGTTAGGGGTGAAAAGCGAGTGCACAGCTCATTGTTTTCTATCAGAGCACTCCCTGTTTGAGGTCACAAGGGCAGTCCCATTTAATAAATTACTAGAATTTGAACTCTGAGTGCTTTTGACTTCTAGGTTCTGAAGAGTCCCATGTACTGAAGAAGGTGTTGGATTTTTGTATGTTCATTTGCTTTTTTTCCTGCCAGCAATGCCCAGAGTCAAGGCACTAGGAGGGAGCTGTGTGTGCAGCTACAAGTGAGCATTCCCTGAGTGAAGACTGGCCCTGCCGCAGTCCAGGCAGTCCCCCACATCTTGGTTATTTTATGAATCTCCCCACTATTGCTTCACATTAACTGCTATGAATCACATGAGAAAACCATGAGGAACAAAACCAACCAGTCAACTCATGTAGAAATTCAGCTTTTACTGCCTTATGCACAGCGCTTTTTTTGTTAAAAGTTTCTGTCATGAAAGTTATGGTAAATTATAAATTTTCTCTTCCAGTTATGCGTTCAAGATATTTCCCCATCATGATTTCAAAATTAAATTTGTAAAGACCCATTATTTTAAAATGTGATGGTAATATTAAGCAAAATGTGTATAGTTGCCAATGTTATTTTATTTTTAAGAACTATGTTAAAGAGATATCAGAATTCTCTGAGGAAATGAAGGCAAGAATGAGACATACAAATCTCCATTTTGAAGCTACTCCAAAGAACCTTCCTGTGAGGGCTATAAGTCTATCAGCTCTACCCACATACAATCAGATTTTTAGGGTCTAACTCTTAAATATAAAGGGATAACCAGAATCACCACACATCAGAGAAGAACACTTAGCACATAAGCTAGAGACCAATACAAACAAACAGGAAAAAAGGGGGAAAGGGAAAGAAAGAAGGAAGGAAGGAAGGAAAAAGGTAATAAAGGAAGTGGCTTGGAGAAAACCAGAAAATCATAGGGAATAGAAGAAAAAAATACTATCATTAATATCCAAATAGATATTGATTTCATGAATAAAATAAGGGCAAGATTCTATGTATAGGGACTTTCAAAGAGCAAGAAATCCCCCCCCACACACACACACACAAAGACAAAGGAATAAAAATCAGGGAGAAATCATAAAATTTGAGGATAAACGCATAGGGTCGAATATCTGAACAATAAGAGTTCTAGAAAGAGAATAAGACATTACTGAGGTACCAACATAATATATTTCCCCAAAGTTAAGCAGATAAATCTGAACATTGAGAGGGCCCAGTAAGAGCTCATCACAGGGGAAGGGAATAGTTCTCCATCAAGCCCACCATGGTAAAGCTAAGACCCTGAATGACCTAGATGGTTTTTGGAGAGAAAAAATAGTTCCTGTACAAAAGATTAGGAATCAGGGTGGCATTTTACATGATAAAAACACTGAAAGTCAGAAGCCGGTTCAAAAGTGAGAAGACAAAAGAGAAATGTCTTTAAATTTCCACCTCGAATTCTTACTCAGCTGGATTAATCAGGCAATGGGTAGAATAAAGATGTCCTTAAGAGTGACAAGGTCTCAACATTTTATTTTCCATGCATACTTTCTCAGGGACTACTGGAAAACACTCTACTCCTCCATGAAAATGTGTGAAGTGATCACACTGGGGAAGATGGAGAGTGGTAGGTACGTGTGTGAACGTGCGCGCACAGGAAAATGGACTCAGTCTTGACCTCACAGATGAGAAAAATCAGAAGACAATGTCCACAAATGTAAAATTAAGAAATATCAGAGGAAGCAGGTTATTAAACAGCAAGGTAATTGGTTCCAAAAGAAATTGCTAAAATGTTGAATGTCACTGCTTGCTGGAAACAGGCCTTGGAGAGGGATGACGATGGTTACTGCAGGATTATATTGTTTTTCATCAGATCTTATGGAAATATTCATCTGTTTAAATCATCAATATCTATTTTATGTGGAATGAGTGTATATTTCAGCATGTAGACTATAATCTTCCATAATACCAAGTGTCAATCAACAAATTTTGCTGCTGAAAAACAAACAAAAAAAGAAAAAATAAATGGGAAAAGCTTTCTTTTCAAATCTGTTGGAATAAAAACAGAACAGCTCACTTTGTAATTTTTAAAGGGCTATGGTGAATAATGTGTACATGACCATGTAAACTTCATTTTCCTGACAAGCATTAAGATGTGTCAATAAGTCCATTATACACAACAGCCCCCCCTTCCACAAATGCCCATAATTATATGTATGTAAGTAAAATGAGGTAGAGAACTGAGATCGTTAAGTGATTCACAGATCACCATTTATTTACAAAAAAAAAAATTATCAAGCAAATACTCTGTGCTTGACATTGTGCTATGGACTACAGATATTGAGATTAAAAAGTACTTCTTTGTATCAAGAAAAAAAATAAGATGAGAGGGAGGGTCTTTGCTTCTCGGTGCTTCCAATTTGTGGTTCAAACCGCCTGAAGAGGGACAATCTTTGCCTCGGTTTTCCAGAGCACACACTGCAAATGAGTGGGGTCTCTGGAAACAAATCTTTTTTGTCTCTTTGTTTGTGGTCAAGGAGGAAGGTTGGAGAAGCCTCAATCAATGTTTGCTTTGAAAATTAGAACTAATTATTTTTTCATGATTTAATTTAGCTCCTCTTCCCCTCCTGGGCCCCCTCCAGGCTGTTTGTGTGGGAGAGAGCACAGTGAGAACCCCAAACTACGAATGTGGGAAGCTGGGCCTCCCATATAGCTAACATAATTAGCACTGTCCCTGTAAGGGCAGATTGGGGAGCCTCCCAAATTGTATTTAAGCAATTGTCCTATCTTCCCTAAGCCTAATGCCCACGTTTGGCCTGACAGAGGACAAGCAGGCTTTTTGACAGCCTTACCCTCAGAGTCCTCAGTCGTCAGGTAATCAGAGCCTGAACCAGCCCTCAGCTGAGCATAAGGTGCCCTTCCCAGGCCCTAAGGATCCTCTATCTGTGCTCTGGGTTTTTACTGTATGATGTTAAGAGTATCAGATTCCTTTACTCTTATGACAGCAGATGAGAGGTTTTCGAGCCCTGCTTCTCCAAGGCAAAATTCTATCCAATTTCACCAAACTCTGCATTATGCTTTGTGCAAGTATATTTTTGTTGCTGCATTCAATTTTAACTTTTTACGAGAATTGCTAAAATTCATTGCCTCCCAATATGGCTGGAGCAGTGTTGGGAGGATACAGACCATCATGCGGAACAAGAATTGCCCGTGCCCTGATATATACATCAGGAACAAAAGTCATCTCGTAGACCTATCCTTATATTGAGATTGTCCTCTGAAATCTCCCCATGTGTGGGGAGAAAGAGGAGTGACAGTCTAAGAGAAAGCAAAATGATATTATAGGCACTTTCATGTCATTGTAACTCAAATTTCACTTGTTCAACACAATCCCATGACTTCAAGGGCTAGGTTCCCATTGTGTAATGAGTAAGATAGTCTTGGCCAAAAACTCAAGTTCCAGTGGTATCCTACAACCCAGTTCCAACCCACTCTCAGATTAACCCGGTCACACACCACAGCCATGTGGCAGAGAGCAGGACATTGGTGCTAAGGGTTGTCACAGGGCGAGGCCCTGATGGAGAAATGGGGGTTGCATACTCTCAAGTATCCTCTGAGGACCTCACGCTCTAAGGACTTCACCAGGGAAGCTTCCTGGTAAACTCTTAACAGTGTATAAGAGGGGATATCTTGGTGGGTGATTGAGAGGGGCAAGAGGCAAACTGGCTCTTGCTGGAAGCTTTATTTTCCTATCTGTTCAGGTTTGCCTGGTTAAAAAGAACCCTCCAAATACACAGCAGGAGCAACATGGTAAAGTTGACTTCCCCTCACAAGGTGTCCCGTCCCTGTACTGAACTTAAAATCTACGTAGAATATTTGAATGCAAACATTATTAAATACTGGCAGTTTCTTTGTTCCAGTCGTACTTTCTCTTAAAACAAAAAACCTCTAGGGAAATTATATGCAAAAAGCTATGTTAATAAAGCACTCAGGTACAAATTTATACTTAAAAAAAAAGTTAGGAGATACAAAGCCTGAGAGACTCTTAGTCACGTACAAGCAAGCGTATTTCTCATATTCTATATAAAGCTATTTTAACAGCTTAATGAGTAATCTGAAAAAATTATGTACAGAGTAAGTGAATTAATGTTACTGGAAAAATGTTAAGCCTTGATATTTCCAAAGTTTTTCATGCTTCCATCCATTAGCTAAATGTGACAGCTCAGCTTTTTGGGACCATGTGCATTACAACAATCACCTATCCACAGGCTTTAAGATCGCATTTCCTCATCAAAAGCAAATGTCCTTCGTTCTCCCTTCCAGGCTTCCACTTGAGGTAGATGCACAAATATGCTGAGACAATCCTCCCACTGGCTTAGCTTTACAGTGGGCAGGGTCAGCAGTATAGACAGGGCTGCTTGATGTGAGTTTGTAAGAAGCCAGTACCTTTAGCAGCCTTTTCCCTGTTGGACCAGTCTCTGAAAAGCCAGTCTTGGGTTTGGAGCCATTTCTTTCAAGAAGCTAACAACATTTATAAACCCCAAACCCCAGAAAGGGTGACACTTGAAGCTGTTTCACTTCATTGCAAATCTGATAGTTCAAAACTTTTATACTTTTGGCCCTATGCACAGAAAACCCCATCTGGATGAACAAAAATGAATAAGTAGGGGGCACCCCCCTTGAGCTTTCGATTTGAGTCATGTGCTTATGGACTGCTCATTCCCTTCTCATTATGTCGGCAACTCTTTGTAATGCCCCCAGTACCATGATGCCATTTTAGTGAAACCAAATTTGAGTAGCCCAAATTAATAATGAGTAGCCAAATTAATTAATGACATTGAGATTCAAGCACAGTCGCTAATTAATTGATCCCAGCCTGCTAAGAGGACACCTGGTGGCAGGCAGTCACATGGCAATTTGGGCAGGTAGAGGTCCTGTCAGCTTGCAATTTGTTTGGCCTGGCTAGTTTAAATATTTACATATATACTTATATCACTTTAAAAATATATAGTATATATTTATATCACTTTTATTTATTTATTTTTTATTTATTTATGATAGTCACAGAGAGAGAGAGAGAGAGAGAGAGGCAGAGACACAGGCAGAGGGAGAAGCAGGCTCCATGCACTGGGAGCCCGATGTGGGATTCGATCCCGGGTCTCCAGGATCGCGCCCTAGGCCGAAGGCAGGCGCCAAACCGCTGCGCCACCTAGGGATCCCATATCACTTTTAAATATATCTAAAATATATGTATCATTTTAAAGTCTTAGGCAGGTGATAAGTTCAAATATATATACATCACTTAAATATATATAAAAAATACATGTAAATATAATAATAAAATATATTATATATTTTATAATCAATGGATATATATATTTATATATATTTTATATATATCAATGCATACATATTTTATATATGATATATATTTATATGTTTAAAATATATATTTATATATGTGTTAATATAACACTAAATATTATATATTTATATATTTTATATGTAATTTATATATTTTATATACTACATTATATATATGAAATATATACAAAATGTGTATATATAAAATGTGTATATATAAAATGCATATAAATAAAATAGTAACAGAATATTATATATTTATATATTATCAATGTGTATATGATATATATACACACACACACACACAAATAATATTAAACAACATGGGGGTTGTGGCACCAACTCCCTGGGCAGTCAAAAATCTGTGTATCACTTCTGAGTCACCAAAAAGTCAACTACTAATAGGCCACTGTTGACTGGAAGCTTTACCAATAACATAAACAGCCAATGAACACATATTTTGTATGTCCTCTGTATTATAGATTATAGTCATAATAAAGGCAACTATGAAAAAGAAAATATTTTTAAGAAATCATAAGGAAGAGATAGTACATTTACAGCACTCTAATGTATTCACTCCCCCCAAAAATTCTGTGTGTACATGAACCCACAGAGTCCTGACCCATGTTGCTCAAGAGTCAGCAGTACAGAGATAGCACTTTGCAGTCATAAGCAGGTGGTACGTTAAAGACACAAGGGTCCTGTTTCCACGTGGGCCACCACCTGGGATGCGAATGTGTAGACTCTGAGAGGAGGTTCCATAAGGAGATATCATTAGGTATGGTACACGGAAGAGGGGCCTTTTAATGTGCATCTCTGGCAGACGGGGAGATGACAGTTTTTATTTTTGTCTTACATGACTTTCTTGGCCACACAGTACTCAGATAGTCAGTCAACTTTGTTAGTAATGGTTATTCTTTCTAGGAGTAATCCTAGATCTTCTAAAGCTGTAAATCCTAAGCCACAGCTTTTTGGGACCACATGCATTACAGCGATCTACACGTACTTATCACAGATGTGGAAGGAAGCAGCAGCATAGACTAGGAAGTCACTGAGGAAAATGGTTCTCTGACTGGGATTACCAGACCAACAGCAATGGAATCACCTGGAAACTTATTAAAAATGCATTTTTGGGCCTGATTCTAGACCTAGTCTGTCAGAAGCTCTGGGGCCGGGAAGAGTCGTCTGCATTTGCACATGTCTTCCTGGTAATTCTGATGCGTGAGGATGCAAGACTGAGAGTACCACAGCTAGGAGGGTAGAGCCAGGAATGAAACAGGGAAATCAGACTCCGGAGTTCTTGTTCTTGGCTTTCATACTCAAGCATTTATGATAGTATCACCTTCCAAGGGGAATTGTAGCAAACACAGCATTCCAGGATCCCAATGGTTAAAAAGGAAACATTACTCTAAACTCATAGCAGATTAACAAGCTATAGCAAACATGGAGGAAATAGCCTCCCTCCACATCTACTTCCATAAAAAAGGGAGTTGTTTAAAGCCCATAAAATTGGGACACCTGGAAACACAAATCCTGCTCCTGCTGCTGTGTTAACATAACATTGTGTGCCTGCTTGTGCCATTCTGTTCATGTTCTTCCTCAAACGGAGGGAGGGACATTTTCCTCTTGGTTGCCCTTGTACATAGGGGTGTGATGGGAAAAGCTGGAATTCAGCCCAATGCTTTCAAATCTAGCCTCCAGTACCCTCCGTTAGGAGCCCTCAACGTGCTCCACAGCCTCCTTGCACTCTCCTCCTACACGGCCTCCAGACTCAGGTACTGGCTTGGCTCACAAGAAGACATAAAGGAATTGAGGGTGGAAAGGAAGAGAGCAAGAGAGAATCAACCTCACCAAAGGTGGGTTTTGGAGGGGGGAGGTGGAGATGATTGTGAAAGAAAGAAAAAGAGGGAGAAGATCAAATTAAAAAGAAAAGGAGAAAGGGAAGGAGAAAGAGAGATGCCAGGAGCAAGGACCCTAAGGAAAGAGTAGGGAGGGTAGATGAGACAGGAACACCCAGCAGCTGTTTGGAATAGATTGCGTGCACCATCCATTCCGAGTGGACTCTTTCCTGTGTTCGTCAGCCGTCTGCAATGTGGTGATTAATCATTCATGTCAGAATCCCTAATCCTATTCAATGGAAAACAAATGCCATGGCACCCAGCCCTTTGCTTATCCCATGCACTTCGCAGGCTTGCCTGGGCGAGGCCGTCTGGGACAAAGATGGTTTTCTCGGGACCTCCAGTGCAAATTCTGGGCAGCTCCACATGTTGAAGATGCCCTATGATCTCAAGGGTCTTGCCTTTTACAGGAAGAAAAAAAAATCACTAGCGATAAAGGTCAAGTTGTGCTAGTTAAGCAAACAATCAACATTGACTTAATTCTCTTTTAAAGAGAAAAGTAGCCTCGGTTATTTATAAAGCTCCTTCCTCCAAGGAATACAGAGTAACTCCCACCAGTTACTTCATCAGTGCTCCTGGTATCGCTCTGTAGCAGGAGTAGCTCTGCTGTGGCAGTCTGCAAATTCTTTCTAAGGTTGTGTAATCTTTTGTCCTGCCCATTTCAGCCTCTGGCTTCACTTTCTTTGACACTCCTTTTCTTCATTCGAATAATTTGCCCTAAGGCAGCCCCTTTGATACTGATGTTGGAAAACAGGACAGCTATGTGCAGAAGAGTGAAACTGGACCGCTCTTCTGCATCATATACAAAAATAAATTCAAGATGGATTAAAGACTTGAATGTAAGACCTGAAACCATAAAACTTCTGGAAGAAACCACAGGCAGTAAGCTCTCTGGCATGGTCTTTGCAATATATTTTGGACCAGATTCTTCAGGCAAGAATCGCATAAACAAATGGGATTATATCAAATGTAAAAGCCTTCACACAGAGAAGGAAATCTTCAGCAGAACAGAAAGGAAACCTACTGAATGAGAGAAGATATTTGCAAACCATAAGTCTGGCAAAAAGTTAATATTCAAAATATGTAGAGACCTTACAAAATTTAATATCAAAAAACCAAAACCCAATTAAAAGCGTACCGAAGACTCAAAATACCTTTCTCCAAAGAAGACATCCAGATGGCCAACAGACACATGAAAAGATGCTCGACATCACTCAGCATCATGGAAATGCAAATCAAAACCACAATGAGATGTCACCTCATACCTGTCAGAATGACTATTATCAAGACAAAAAAACACGTGTTGGTGAAGTTGTAGAGAAAAAGAAATCTTCCTGCACTGTTGGTGGGAATGTAAATTGGTGCAGCCACAATGAAAAACAGTATGGACATTTCACAAAAAAAAAAAAAAAAAATAGGACTACTATATGATCCAGCAATTCCACTTCTGGATATCCATCCCAATAAAACAAAAACACCAATTTGAAGAGATATTTGCACCCCTGTGCTCATTGCAGCATTACCTATAATGGCTGACACATGGAAACAACCTAAGTGCTCAGTGACAGATAAGTGAATAAAGAGGATCATACATATATATGTATATATATGGAATATTACTCAGGCATAAAAAAGAATGAAATCTTGTCATTTGTGACAACATGGATAGATCTAGAGGGTGTTATGCTAAATGAAATAAGTCAGACAGAGAAAGATAAATAGTGTATACTATTATTTAAATGTAGACTCTAAAAAAAGCAAAACAAATGAACAAACAAAACAAAACAGATGCAGACTCAGAGATATAGGAAACTGTTGGTTTACCAGAGGGGGCTGGGATTGGGAGAAGACAAAATGAGGGAAGTGAATTATGAAGTACAAACTTCCAGTTATAAAATAAGTCATGGGGATGAAATGCACAGCAAAGGGAATATAGTCAATAATATTGTAATAACTTTGTACGGTGACAGATGGTAACTAGACTTGCCATGGGATCATTCTATGATGTATAAAAATGTCAATCGCTACTACGTACACCTGAAAGTAATAGGATATTGTATGTCAGTTATAGTTCAATAGAAAATAATAATAACGTGCTGTAAAATGCATTAATACAGACTGCCTTGGGAATTGCCCTTTAGGAAAACAGTGAGATGGTCTAGTGTAGGGTGAAGCATTCAGGCTCCAGAATCAGAAAGACTAAGCTTCAAATCCCAGCTCTCCACTTGGGTAGCTGCATAGCTCATGGCACATGGCTTTGCATCCATAAGCATCAATTTCTTCATGTGCTAAGGCTAGGACACTGGCAAGATCCAAATGAAATGATCCGTGTTAACAGCCTAAGATGTTGTAAGTGCTCAGTAGCTGGTGGCTTTTTATCTATTGAGTCTTTTCGCTACCATTGGGTTACCCTTTTTGAAGAAGTCCCTGAGCACTGAGAGCTGTGCTCTGAGCATGGGTATTACTTTTAGCACTTAACTACAAGGCAGAGTTTCTGGTTGTCTACTAAGCAGGCCTAAAGCCTTTAGCAGCTGAGAAGATGATAAGAAAAAATGTGGCTGTTCCCAACCTCAAACATCCCTAATTCGACAGAAAGTAAAGGTGAAGGGACTCCCAACAAAATCCTACTTTTTTCTCATGATGACTACCATGTTTTTAAAACCTACAAAGTTGTTTTGTTTTGTTTTGTTTTTTTCCAAAACTTTTCCTCGTTGTTGGTTGGTATGCCTTCTTTGCTGGTGCCTCTATCATGTGTGTAGCTGTCTACCATGCATGGTGGGATTCTCAAAGTAAAAAAAAAAAAAAAAAGCTGGAACTTGATTCTACTTGAAATACATTTGCTTACTGAAGTTGTATTATGAGCCAGGCCCATGTAGGGGTTTTATATTACTAGACCTATTTAAGCTTCATTCTAACAGTGACCTTACGTGGTGTTACTCTCCACATCTCTCAGGGAAGAAAGGGAACCTCAGGAAGCTAAGTGGCTTCCTCAAGATCACCCAGTTGATTAGCCACAGAGTAAATTAATAAACCCTATTAGTTCTAGACTCCGTAACCTATCTGATGTGAAGAAAAAAGGTAAGAGACTGAAAAGCCAGGTATATAGGAAGCTCAAGCACATTCATTTATAAAAACCATGACTCTTTGGTCCAAGTTCACTAACAGAAAGCAAGACAAGACATTACAACGTTAAGCCTGTATGGGGTCGCTCATACAGGGTCAATTATTCGTGGAAGGCCTTTACTGTATTCCACATTCATGAGAGGACAGGGTTCGGTGATGAGGGATGAGCTAGAGAGAGTAAAGGAGGGTAAAGGGAGTATCTACATAGGTCCTGGGATATAGTAAGCCCTGAGCAGATATTCATTTGATGGATGTATGGACAAAAAACAGCTGCACATCAGGTGGGCTTCTGGGGAGGCAGATACTCTCCTGGGCCTGGTAATTTTTGAAAGACCCAAAACACCCAGGTTTGGGGGTTGTACCAAAAAATGCAGAAAGCCAGCCGGGGTTGCTGGGGTAGAATTGCAGTCCTTTTTTCCTTCTTAATATGGAGAATGTTTGTTCCTTAGCTTCCTCTGCATCTGCTAGAAGAAATGTAAAGTCACAGATAAACAAGATAAACATTGACTTTAATTAATATTCATATTAAATATGTTTTATTAAAACCAATACATATTTAATGACATAAGATGCAAAATCCAGATCAATTGTAAAGTTAAGACATGTATCTCTTACTAAAAGACCCCAGACTCGAGAGGTTCAACCTTGTTGGAATACTTCAGTGGAAAATGTTAAAGGATAATGGATTAAAATAAGGACAAGTGAAAAGAAAGGTACAAATAGCAATAAATCCACAACCAACCAACAACTAATGATGAATTATATGCTACTCAAGAAGGAGAGGAGCTCAGAATCTTGATTTTAATGTCATTCCTTCTCTTAAATAAAAGACTCAAGAAGGGCCACCCCATGAAGTAGTAAGAGGCTAAAAGGGGCAACTAAGGAGTGCTCTGATGCAGAATCCTGGTAAATATGTTCCAAGAGGAAAGGGCATTTAACATAATGCAAGTCCAGAGTTGGAATTCAAGAAATGTGAGTTTAGTTGAGGAAAAAGGCAAGACGAAGCATGTCAGCGGGAGGTCTAGAACTGGGAAGCACGTGATGGTTCTTTATCATTCATCAGTTCCCAATGGGATTGCATGAAGGACAATTGTGGCATTTGCCATCGGCTAGATTTTGGCTCCCTAGAGATAATCCTGGGCTGGATAGGATCTCAGGATGGCATTTCTTATGTATTTATGCTGTTCTGCATCCTGTGAAGAAGCAAGAGAAGCCTTGCTGGCACAGAGCTACCACCCAGGCTGATCAAGAGGAAGTAGGACCTTGGCGATCACTCCCAATGAACCCTCCTACTCTTGGTTGTCAAGGACTTCCCATCAACAGAGAGCACGTGGTAGACTGCCTCACGGTCCAGGTGCTGATTCAAGTATCAGATGGTCCTTGGATTCAAAGACTTATGTCTCTTCCACCCATACTTCTAAGAAAGCTTGTCATTCAGTGGGTCAGAATCAAATTCCCAGACAATTCTGTGGTGTGATTCTAATTTCTCACTTTAGTTTAACGTCAGAATCTGAGATATTTACAAGTGGGGTCTTTATTCTTACTCTACAGGGTTATTTGTAGGAAAACAGAAACAGGAGGGCCCCATGCCTGCTGCATGTGTGCCTTCCAGTGCAAGGTGAATTCGCTGCTTTCCCCAGCCCCTCCCTCAGCAGCTAGAGGGAATCTGGGCAGTGGATTTATTCCTTTAAGAACTGCAGTTTATCATTGCTGGGTGCTCTCTAAATCCACTTTTAATTCACTCTTGTGTCTCAGAGGGCGTGGCTACATGCCTAAAACGTCCTCCCACAAAAGAATGAACAAAGGTAGCGTGCTCAGTTCTGATGGCACACACGGGCTTGGCCCTGATTGTCAAGCATCTTCTGGGTGCTGGAGGAGCTGGAAACCAAAAGAAAAGAAATCCAAACCGCTTTAATTTTCCTCCCATATTCCTGAAGGAATTTAATCTCAAAACATAGAAGCAACTGCCTTTCACCTCAATCTTCTTTTTTAAGAAAATATAGTGGCTTTATGTGGACATCTAAATGCCAGGAACATTTAGAACAGCAGAAGTGGGGGCTCAGTAAATGTGTGGGATCAGCAAAGTGCAGTAGATGTCATCCATCAGTTGTAGTATTTTGTGCATCCCAGCAAAGTTCTCATGGTCAATATCTCACCAACACTGTTTTATTAGTTCAATTCCTTCATCTAATGTCCTTCGTACAAATGATGATACCTTCCTATTTGCTATTCTAGCAATGTTCTTTCAAAGAGATAAACATTTAGATTAATTTCAATAACCCTCCTTTTTTTCCCCTGCTTTTAGGTGGCACTGATTAAAACTGCCATGCTCTGTTTTTTTTTTTTTTTTTTTCTACTGGTTTTCTGTATGGACACCAGAATGAAGAATGAATAAATATTCTCTGTAGTTATTTCTTTCTTGGTGTTCACTGTGGGGAGACTAATGTGCATCAGTCACTGTGTCTGCCTCCACGTTATTTGTAATATTAATAATAGGGGATCTATTTCAGGGTGACTCTGAAATTATTTATTGAACATCTACTATGTTCTAGGCATTTTGCTGGTGATAAAATAGTGAGCAAAAGTGACACAGTGCTTTTATTTACAAAACTAATGGATTAGTTAGCGTTGGAGGTAAATAAATAGTGTAATAAATGTTATACTAAAGGCAAAGCACAGAGGAGGAACACCTAATCCATACCTAGAGGGCCTTTGAAGGTGTTCATATGAAAGCATCTGCCATCTAAGTTGAAAAGTGGAGAATCATGATAAAGAGGAGAAGTAGGAGTGAATTAAGGAGGCAAGATTGGAATGGAGGGGAAAATGTTGCAGGCATAGGGACCACAATGACAAGCATCCAGAAGCAAGCAAGTATGGCCAGTTCTGAGTGTGAGAGGGAAATGGCAAAATGTAAAACTGGACAAGTAACCAAATGACAAACCATGGAATATCCTTTAAATCATCCTAATGGCCTTATGGAAATGCTGAGGTTTAATCAGGGAAGGGATATAACCAAATTTGCATATATAAAAAGTTCTCTAGCTACAGCATTGGTGTGGGCTGGAAGATTTAGGAGGCTCTTGCAATCATCTGGAGCAAGAAAAAAATGACCTGGGCTAGGAAGTTGTGATGGGCAGTGGAGAAAAGGTCAAATTCTAGAACTATTTAAGAGGTAGAATTACAGGCTTTGGCAATTAGTGCAGGTGTGAGGGAGAGAGAGAGAGGAGCCAGGGATGCGCCCACATTGGTGGTTTGGGCACTTGGGTGGTTGATAGTGATGGTTGCTGAGATGGAACAATGGTTACCATAGTGCCTTTTGCCCATTCAAAAGTGTGTCTCCAAGTGAAAAAAATATGGAAAATTGTATATAATAAATACCTATAAGGCAATGGTCTCCATGTTGGCTGCACAATGAAATTATCTGATAAGCTTTAAAAAAATATGTAGGGCACCTGGGTGGCTCAGTCAGTTAAGTGTCCTACTCTTAATTTCAGGTCATGATCTCAGGGTTGTGAGATAGAGCCCCACATCAGACTCCATGATGGGTGTGGAGCTGGCTCAAGATTCTCTCTTCCTCTTCCTCCTCCTCTGGCCTTTCCCCCACTTCATCTTCTCTAAAAAAGAAAAAAATACATATACTAGGATCCCACCTGTTGAGATTCTGATTTCATTGGTTGGGGGTGTAACCAAAGGTAGGACTTTTTAAAGCCTCCTACCCCCAGGTGCTTCTAAAGTACTGCCTCTGTGAGGGGAATATTGGATGGGAGACTAGGACAATGAGGCAAGGTCAGAAATCAGAGGTCTCTGACTATCAGGTTAAACAGCATAGAGGTAATTCCATGAATTTGTTGAAAACCCATTGCAACATTCTTCCTCTAATCACTGCTTCCTTCCCTCAGACAGGAACAGACCCTCCTATGCCTGCAGCCTTCCAAACCTTCTGTCAACTCACAAATTCAAAATCTTTGAATCATCTCTGAATCCCTTCTAACTTCCTATCTAATCAGTCATCAAATCCCACTGGTTTCCTCTTTGCAACGCATTCATAAGTAGTTCTTTTCTATGTTCCTAATTCTATCTTAAACCTCCTACCTGACTTATTACAAAATCCTGCTAATGGGTATCTCCCCTCTACCCACCCACCCCTGCCACTGCTGGTCATTCCCATTCGGTATTCTTTTTAAACAGAGTTTCATCACGTTACTTTCCTGATCAAAATGTTTTTCTTTAGCATGATATTTATATCCTCCATAATCTACATTTCCAGGTTATTCTTTCACTAAATTACTTTTGAACAGTTGGCTTCAGTTAACGTGGGTCTATTCATTACTCACTGATGATATGCTCATCCTTCCTCTGCACTTTTGACACTTTTTCTACCTCCAAGTTTCTCTCCTCTTACTTCTTTATCCAACTGCAACTCAGCTGAATGCTCATCTTTTCAACATAGCCTACCCTAACGATTGCAAAGTATTCTCTTCCCATGAACTCATAGCAATAATTGTTTATACCACTCATTGTGTACTTAAGGTTAAATCCCTCTGTGAAATTCTCTTAATTTATGTTTAAATTTAATGTCTCCTTTTCCCAAATAGCTTATAAGCTGTTGGTATAAGGATAAAACATGGTTCCTATAAAGTTCCTTGAACATAATAAGTGTTTGAATTTATTATTTAAAGGAATGAATTAATGAATGAATAATGATCTGGTCTTAACACAGCACAGTGACATGTCTTACTTTGGATACTGAGGGAAAGACCCATCTTCATGCCTGGATTCCCTATGTCATAATCTTAGGAAGACCGATTATAGCAGTGCCTGATTGTGAGAGTCAAGTGCACACACAAAGTCCAGAGGATAATGCAGAAAGGTTTACCACTTTTTCCTTAAATTGGAATTTCAGTCCACAGTGACTCTACTTTGGGGTGTGAAGTGAAGAGCCCCTCCCACACTTTTCCCTCAAAGCACTCCTTGTTTCCTTATTTCTTATTTTTTAGACTCCTCTGCTTCCTTCACACTCACTCCTTCCAGGTCTGCTTTTTCCTCCTCTCAACCTCTGACCCAGATTTTCCCTCCATGGAGCCAACAGGAAATGAGGGAGCCTCAGATGTTGGGCGGGAAGTAGGGTGGGAAAAGAAAGGGCCTCCTCCCAGAGCAGCCTGGCAGGGAAGCAGCACCCTTAAAAACATGCTCTTCTATGAAAATGGGGTGTATTATTGTGTTCAGGAATGTCGGTCTCCTTTCTTGGCCTTGCAAAAAACTCATTCAATGATCCCTGTTTGGCAGGAGTCAGGGTACTAAGACCAGTGAGTGGGGATGTGTGGTTCTGTCTCCAGGAAGAAGAGAGAGGAGGCAGATACAGGAGGAAGAGTGGTTTTGTACCCGAGAAAGTGACCTGAGCTATACTGGCCACCATCTTCTGCCTCGTGTGAAGGACAACATCCTCTTCTTAGTTGGCAGAAAGTGAAATGTTTCTCATGAACAATGTCATAGCTTCCTCCAAATTATGACTTCTTATTAATCCCAGAAACCATCTGCAGCAACCTGTTGTGTAGACCAGTGCCAAGAATCATGAATGAGTCAGATCTCTAAAAGAGGCCATGAATGCGCTAGCTATGGCTCTAAATGGTGGGCAGTAAGTGGAAGCTCAATTTAAGGAAGGAAACTAAAATGTGTACCTTTACAAAAATAAAACTGCTTCTCTCTGATTTGAGTGAGATTTCTGTGCTGGAATTACAAGTCAGCTCAGCTGTGTTATTCACATGATGAGGCTGTTCCAAGGCAGTGTGAGCGCTGGATGAGCAGCTGGACTTGGTGACCAGGAAGGGCTCTTCCAACAGGGATTCCATCTGCAGTGAAGGTAGTGGCAGCTTCACGGTTGGGGTAGAGAGAACCCAGGACTCAGCGTCAGAAGATCCGGGCTCCAATCTACACCTGGATTAGCTGTTCCTCTCTTTCTCGGTGTTCGACCCACGTGAGTTCCAAGGTCCTGCCAACTGCTGACATTCTACCTTTGTGACCACCATATTGCAAATCACATCAGGTAGTGAATATGTCACAGCACAAAACACTCAGTGCCACTGAAAGTGAACTATTTCAATCTACTTATTTTACAAATGAGTGAAGCAAGGCCCAGAAAAGTCAAGTCTCGTGCATCCCTTTTGGTTCAGTACTCGGCAAAGCATAGGTGCTATAACATACAAACAACGATCCTTCCTAGATTGAATTTGCAAAGCACAGGCTTTATTTTCATGAGGATTAGACGGTTCTTTGGAATCAGTCTGATATTTTTGGTTTCCCCTTCCTCCCAGAGTTTGTCTTCCTATGTTCAGATAGCCAGCCCCCATGCCTCGCCCATATGGCAGTGTCTGCTGTTGGATTCAGCCAAGCATGGCTAGCAATGCCTGCAGCCACTCCTGCTGCAGTCCCCCACTGTCCGAATCTTCCTGGGGATACCCCCGGTGCTCGGGCCATCATATGTACCATCATCTCCCCACCTTGTCCTGGCATGGTCTACACACATTAAAGAGGTCGCCAGATACCCTCCCACATGCCCCCAAATCCCACTCTCTGTCTTCTCATCCCAGAACTCAGAGCCATAGGACAGGCTCCTGTGAGCAGCACTGGACTTGAAATCAGAAAGCAAGAAACATCTGTCCTGACTCAATTGTGGTGGTGTGGGTAGCTTTGAGCAGGTAACTAAAATTCAGGTTATTGAAAGGGAAAAGATGAAGTAAAAGACTCAAAAAATGCATACATAACAAATGCACATGTGCTTGCCTCTGATCCTTGTCCTCACAATATTCTGGTCTGAGGATTTTGTTCTGTTCTGTTTTTTAGAGCTAAATACTTCTCTCTATGGTGCAGTGGAATAACCCTGGTCTTGTCAATCCTTTAAGCGGCATGTTCTTGGACAAACACTTGATAATTCTCGACATCGGTGTCTTCATTTTTAAGTGGGTTATTACCCTCTTGACCTGTGTATTTCAGAGCTGCTATGAAGATCAAAGGAGAGAGTTTAAGTAAAAATGCTTTGTATCTTAAAGAAAAAAGTTCCATAAATGTATGATGTGGTTATACTGCTATTGCTCACTTATTTACCTTATAACCTCCCTGTAACCTGAACAGCCATTTTATAACCCACATCACCCAATCTCGGCCACCTTTTCTGCATCTCAACTACATTCCTTCACTGATGCACAAGGTTCTTTCACTGCCAATGAGAAACTGTCTTTCCCACATACACATTCTCACAGAGATGTGAAGTAATTAATTAAAAAGTGTGAAAAAAAATCCATCTTTGTCTCCAAAATATATTCACACGATCTATGTTTGAGAAATGAACTTGCATTTACCAAGTGTTACTTTATGCACTTCTATTATAATCTCTTGTTTGAGGATATTTTCCCATTCATGTCTTCATCTGAGTGTCACTAAAAACCAGGGAAGTAGGTAGGGCATCTGTAAATGAATAAGAATACCTATTTCACAGATTTGTCCAAAGATGGAAGTAAGAAAGTGGATGTGAAATGTTTCTCATAATGCCTTTTGAGTGTAGTAAATGCTTAGCAATGGCAAATATGTTTATTAATAAAAAACTGAGTGTTCCATTTTCTTTTCTTTTTTTAATAATAATTTTTTTTATTGGTGTTCAATTTGCCAACATACAGAATAACATCCAGTGCTCATCTCATCAAGTGCCCCCTTCAGTGCCCGCCACCCAGTGTTCCATTTTCAATGGTTTTCTCCATTCACCAAGGTCCTTAATTTTTGACAACATAGGCATCTTCACCTCCTTGTTAGCCCCAAATTGTCTCATGTACACTGACACTGAACTTCTTTCATTACCTAAGAATTGACTATTTTGAATGACTGTACAATCTGCCAGCCAAGAGCCCAGCTTTAGCTGCACAGCTACCTTTGTTTGGAAAAACGTTGTGTAATTATTTGAACAATCCCTTTGTGCTTTTCTTTTATTATTTTATGAAAATGAGTGGGAACAGAAAAATGAATGTGCTCATACTGGTAGCATGAAACACAGGTGCCATAAATTTACTGTAGTTGAGACAAAGATGGCAGTCCCTAGACATCCTAGAATTGATGAATTTTCATTGAGGCCTTAAGCTGATCAACTGGGCACATACTTGTAAAGAAAAAGAATAGGAAACTCTGAAAATACACCTCTTAGGATCACATCTAACTGGTAAAGTTTATTTAGGAATTGCTTTTATGCCTTTCAGGGACCAGAAACTCCTTATACATGTTAAGTCAATTGTATGAATTTCTCATATTTGATTTCCATATGAGAGAGATTAGAAATTCAGTGTCTGAGAAGATGGAGACCTGCTTCTGTGGAAGAAGAGGTTAATGTGTAAAAATGACTGATAATAATATTTCTCCCTTAGAGTAGGTTCAGTTAAATACAGAGAAAATCTGAAAATGCAAGATAACTTTCCAAAAAAAAAAAAAAAAGCAATACAGGCATTACTGCCTGGTGCCAAAGAGAAGGCATAATATTGTGCCTCTGTGCACTGTTAGTGTGTTACAGAGCATTTCTAAGGATGGACATAAGCAATGTCTACTATACTTAAGGAGGAGGGATACTGCTGGCTGGTATCTGCCCTGACAATAGATGAGACCAAAGCTATTTCTTTGAGGCTGTATAAGAAGTATCTATTGATACCTTTCTGCATTTATAGATGAAAAAAAAAAGAGTAGATTTTCTTTAATAGTCTTTATCGTACTCATTGTTGAATAAAGATGTTTAAAGGTAAGCCACTAGGGAAGTTTGAAACTCAGACCATGTTCCTTTAAACAAAATGACATTTCTTAGTAAAGAGGTTCCCAGTGTCCCCTGCAGAAATATATCTGATTTCAGAAAAGGATTGATTCAAATAAAAATGTGTTTGTATAAGAAAAATTATTTTCTGCTGAGAAAACACATAGTTTGGGGTAAATTTATAGTTGTGGCCAGGTCATTAATATCTGGTTGTCAAAAAGTATTGGTTTGAACAAAAATATGTTGTAATAAAAATGCATTGTTTTGAAGAAATTTATTGGCCCCATGAAAACCTATTCGATTCAGAAAGATATGTTGATTTCAATGAAAAATCTATTTGTTTTAGGGGAGATAGTGCTGGGCTTTCGGCTTTTCTATAGGAAATCCTCTCTGTGACATTGATGTTCACTTAGAAAAATGAAACATGGACATAATTAGTGGAAAGACTGAAGAAAGAGCAGAAGTTTTCCTTAATCAATACTACTTAACACAGACATAAAGAGATTCCATCTTCAGAACACATTGACAAATATTTGCCAATGAATCCTTCCTAATAGCCCCCAAAAAGGTGTGGCTGGCTGAGAATTTAGGGGATGTACCCTCACTGAAAGACAAGTAATAAGCAAGTATATGTGGAATCTGAAAAAATCCAACAGAGAACAGATTGGTGGTTTGGTGGTTGCAAGAGGCTTGGTTGGGGTGGACAGAAGAAAGAAGTTGGTGAAAGTGGTCAATAGGTTCAAATTTGCATTTGTAAAAGTATAATATGGAGCATGGTGATTATAGGTAGCAATACTGTATTGCATATTTAAAAACTGTGGAGAGAGTAGATCTTAAAAGTTCTCATCAAAAGAATTGTATATGTGATGATGGATGCTAGCTAAACTTAGTGTGGTGATTATTTTGCAATGTATAAGGTATCAAGTCATTATGTTACACACCTTAAATTAATGCAATTATATGCTATATCTCAACAAAACTGGAGGAAAAATTCATAGGAAGTTGGAAAGAGTCTTAAGTGGAGCACAAGACACAGATCCCCAAGGAAACCACTGCTCTAGAAAAGAAACTCTTTATATAGTGATCTCAGCCTGTTGTCTGGCCCTTCTCTCCAACCACTGCCTACAATAGAGCAGAGTCTTGAAAGAGGTAAGACCCAGGTGAGACCCAGGTTACCAGATCATACACCCACCAAAAAATATAATCACTTTTGAAAGAGAGAGATACGAAAATGGTATTTGGGCTTAGGTTTGCTCAGCACGGGTGAGGTGATTTCTATCTTCTACCTAAAACAAAAATCTGTCTCTGGAGATATTGGTGAAAAACACTGATTCCAAAAGTGGTCCTGGTATCTTCAGTCTTTGATTTAAAGCAGAAGTTGACAGGTTTTTTCTGTTAAGGGCCAGATAATAAATACTTTAGGCTTTGCAGGGACACACATTCTCTGTCACAACTACTCAGCTGCACCATTGCAATGAGAGAGCAGCCATAGATGAAAAGTAAATGAATGAGCATGGCTGTGTTCCAATAAAACTTTATTTACAAAAACAGATGGTGGACCAGACATGGTCTACAGATCATAGCATGCTTAAAGGATCAACTTCATTGCATAGCTTACCCATGTAATTGTGCAGAAATCTGCCATTAAGAAAGCTAGAATGTAGGGAGCAGGGGCGCATAACTTACAGGTACAGTTCCCAAGAGAAGCTGATGGATGCAGAGTGAATCAAAAGAGGGGAATGTCTTGAAGGAGGAAGATTCTACATGGTATTCACAGTAGCTTCAAAGAATCAAATGTAATTACAGAGTTCAGTCTCTGCTTCATACTAAGTAAAAGGTCATTGTATAACATCCTTTTTCCTTAGTATTTATCAATAGCAAATAGCAGGAGTAGGGTTTTAGGTGTGAGCTTTCTTTCTGCAAAGCACCAAAGGGATGTGTTTTTTATTCTCACAGAAGGAAGCTGCTAGGTGTAGCAATAGATACATTATAGAAGTAGTAGAGCTCGTGGTCAGGTGTCCATTGACACATTTCCTTTGCTTTAAAGTAGTTGCTTTGGTCCAGTGTGGTATTATTATTCAGGATTCTATGATGATAGATTAAACATTCTAGAGGTCCTATGATAGTGATATTGGCTGGGGCCCTGCAGGCAGGATGGGCAAACCCATATCCAGAATATGTGTTGATTCTATTTATGATAAATCACATTAACCACTTCTCTGGGAAAAGCAGTAAAATGTAGTCAGCTTGCTGCCAAGTGGCTAGTTGTCCCCTTGAGAAATGATGCAGTACGAAGGGCTAAGCTTAATTTCTGTTGTTGTTAAGGTAGACAATCACCAGCAGCAGTACCTAGGTCAACCCTGGTAAGTGGGGCCCCATGCTCTTGACCATACCTCATCCCCATTCCTGCCACCATTGCCAATCCACTCTTGCACCTATTGTGCTACCAAAGAGAGGCTGGCTGAGCTCAGTTGTCTGAGTCATTCTGTTTACTTTTTATTCAGTGTCCTCTTGAAATGATTCAAAGATATTCACACTTGCCCACTCCTATAGGCTTGCCACAAATCCCAAATGGCACCTTTTATCACTACAGATTCCTCTAATATCCTGGGCTCTGCAAGTCACATGCTCCAAGTAGCAGGACTGCTTGAATCACGGGCTGAAAATGCAGCAAGCCCTTAACATACAGTTTTTATTTTACTCTCTTGGTCAGGGGTGGAGGCAGGTTCAGAGGCTTTCAACTGGTCTTCCCATGATGGTAATCAAATCCCATAGCAAGGGAACCAGTATGGAGTTCTGGTAAACACCAAGAAAGAGGTAGAATGGGGGATGACTAATGGTAAGTCTGTAGGTCAGTGGATTCAGTAATTCAAGCTTGGGTCAGGAAGGGGGTTATTATCATGTTTCAAGTTCCTAGGTGTCAATGTGATCCTGGACCCAATGCCCAAGGGCTTTCTAAATATTTGAATACTCCCTGTGTATAATTTCCTAAGTAAATGGCCATAGCTCCTTTGCTGTGTTGGTGGTGCCATAGAAAGGACTGAGGGAATCATTACCTGATAACACTTACCATGATATTCCAGAGTCTTTTTTTCCCGGGGACCTCAACTATCCTCCAGTCAGCGAATTCTTGACTTGAATGTGGTCTCAAATCTGGAAGCTAGGCATGGAATTATGAAATTTGGGGAGGTACAGCTGACCTCGGACTCCTGTTTTATATCATTCATTTTACAGATAGAACAGTACTCTTATTGGCTCCCAACTACAATTCTAATCTTGTCGCTCCTGTTAATTCCACCCAACCTGGTTTTTATGGTTTAGAACTACCACATATCCTGTTAGTTTGAAATTTTGCCATTTTTTTCCATCCAGGGCCCTTTCCTGAAATGGAATCTTCTACCATCAACCTTGGCCTGTGGAGAACATGGTCTCCATGATGCTAGTGCTTCCCTCACCAGCACATTCCCCACTGCTTAGATAAACAGTTGGTTTTCCAGGCTGTCATGGGCTGAGTCTTGAAGAATGGATAGAAGTGAAACACATAAAGACTGATGGAATTATGTAGGATATTCTAGGCAGAGAAGAGTAAAACAAAATAAAAGACTGAAGAACTGAGGCATTTCATTGGTCCCAGGAGAGTACAGTATACACGAAGGAGAATAGTGAGATCAAGTTATATTTTGCAGGATAAGCTAGACCTATAAGTTGGGCTTATGAGTAAGGCCTTGCTGTGTTGGTACTAGCAAAAAGAAAAAAAAAAAATAAGAGAAAGCCAAATGGGCTCTACAAAGAGCAAAGGACAGAAACCATTCCTCACCGACCCTGGTAGACATGATGTGAAAACCAGAGAAAGAAAATAGAAGCTGGAGAACAGGGGAGGAGAAGGTGGCAGTGGCCCAAGCACTCTTGACATGTGTAAGGTAAAAATTTAATGTGCCCTGGACGCACAGAGCTGCCAGCCTCATGACACGCAAATGAGCTGGTTCCACTCCAGCAGATAACCATATTATCTGCCGGCCCTGGGTGATGAGGCTCCACCGGCAGGAACTCAGGCAAGGCTCTGATAATTTTCTCCAGGAACCAGGCCTTTTTGTTTCTGTTGCAAAAGATTTTCATGAAGACTCTTGGCACAAATATACTTGAGAAATGTAGGCATTTTGCTTTGAGAATCCCTTGCTGGGTTGTGAAAAAAGATGAAGCTGAGTTTAACAGAATTTATCTTTTGTTTCTCATTTTTCTTCTTCCTAGCACATACTTGGCCCCATATGGATACTTAAGACACATCAAAAAGCCAGCCTTTGAGAATAAGAATAGCCTAGAATTACAAAGGCAAAGTATATACATGGATGGCGAGAAGTTGGTGAAGAAAAATATAACTCTTATCCAGCATGTAGGCACATAGTGAGCCTCAGGTTGTAATGTCAGTGTTGGAAGGGACCTTATGGATCATGAAGTCCACCCTGTTCATCCAAGTGGTTCAGTCTGCTCTAGGACAGTCACACCATTTGGAATCTCACTTATACTTACATGTACCTGCAGCTCATAAAAGTCACTAGATTCAGAGAATACCCATCCTGTCTTGTAAAGTCGTGTGTTTTATAAAGGTTTTTCTTGTACTGAACTTGCATATATTACTTACAACCTAGAGCCATAAAGAATATATCCACAGCTTTTGTCAGATAGTTCACAAATCCTCTCAAATGCCCAGGATCTTCATGCTACTTTGGACTTCCCACTCAGTCCTAGCCACAAATCAAAATTCGCTTATTTCCTGTTTCTTTCAAGAATTAATTTTGACTTCCTAGTTTCTTTCTCTTTGTCCAGATCCCCAAAGCTTCATGGCCACAGAAATTACTGACCTCCAGAGCTGGAAGTAAGAAAGAACTGGACACGCATATGTGTATGCTGCAGAAGGGAAGTGAGGTCTTCTGAACTTGGAGAACTTTATAAGGAAAGCAGAATTTGCCAAAGAGAAAGGCAGAGCCTGTAGGACCAATGGTAGAAGGACTAAGATATTAAAAAGGAATACCTACAGAAGGAAGTAACTAAAATACAAGAGCATGTCTGAATAATCTTGGTAGTCTGGCTCTAAAAATGTGTGTGAAAGAGTTGGAAGCCAAGTGCCCGATGCAAGGATAGATTTTTGGGTTCTAGGAATAAGAGAAAGTCCTTGAATATATATGCATTTTTTGGGGTGTTATTGTATATTTATTTATTTATTTATTTATTTATTTATTTATTTATTTATTTATTTATAGAAGAGAGATGGAAGTGCAGGCACAGAGGAAAGGGAAGAAAGAGAATCCCCAAGTAGACTTCCGACTAAGTGTGGAGTCCAAGGCAGAGCTCAATCTCACAACCTGTAGATCATGACCTGAGCTGAAATTGAGGATCAATGCTCAGTGACCAACTGAGTCACTCAGGCATTCCAAGGTTTTGTTTTTGGAGGTTTTTTTATAGTTATTTTTTAATGTGGAGCTGGAACTCATGACCCTAAGATCAAGACCTGAGGTGAGATCAAGAGTTGGATGCTTAACCAACTGAGCCACCTGTCATACTCTTTCTTTTTTAGATTTTATTTATTTATTCATGCATACTCTCTTTTTAAATTGAAACTTTGCAGCATCTGATTGAATAACTTATAACTCAGAGTCCTCAAAAAAACTTTTGTTTAATGAATGAATGAATGCATAAAATTCTAATTCTTAGGGCAAATAACAGATCTCATATATTCGACAAAAGAAAGCAATCTGATTTCAGGCTTGAGTGATTTTAAATTCCCTCTAGTGAACTTGTATTTCAAAGGCAAAATAGTTGTTGAGTCTGAAGCCTAGGATCCCCAGTGATAGCATTTCATATGACCCTGGACCACACATCATCTTACACGTGACACTTCAGAGCATTTACAGGAAGAGAAAGGACAACTTTGATTCTGCTTGGAATGTTAGAGTATTTTTTCTAATAGATGTTCTTTCATTATCTTTTGTAATAATACTTTTTATGACTAAAGATGCATAATCCTCACAAGTTAATTCTAAGATGAAAAGTAGGAAGATCATGCAAGCATCTGATTAAGAGTTACAAACA
The DNA here is from genome assembly GCF_003254725.2 of Canis lupus dingo. Classification (NCBI taxonomy): domain Eukaryota; kingdom Metazoa; phylum Chordata; class Mammalia; order Carnivora; family Canidae; genus Canis; species Canis lupus. The sequence goes on along the minus strand of NC_064280.1, from coordinate 19,757,840 downwards.
ATTCCACTTGGCAATAGACAAAGTTAATGGATCTACTTTGACTTTCTTAACACACTGAGGAGTCCTATGCCCATCTGTGCAATAGGTTTAGAAATAGGATAGCCAAGTATCAATCCTATCTCTGACACTATTAAGCTCTCAGTCCTCAAGCAAATTATGTAACCTTTTGATTTCCAGCCTCATCATCTGCAAGATGGAAATAATGAAATCTGTCTTATATGGTTATTGGAAGGCTCATAACATAATACATGCAAATGTACCTAGAGCAGAATAGACCATTTTTTGAGGTAGTTTTTCCTTATCTCTTTGTAGAGATGAGTTTCAGAACTGAGGGTTTTTGGCAGTCAGGATCCAATCAGAAGAGCAGAAACTACTCTATATTTTTCAAGCAGAAGTATTTTAATGCAGAAAATTATTTATACAGATGCTGAAAGAATTAAGAAACTGAAAAGACAGTGGGGCCACCGAGAGATTAGCAAAAACGGAAAATCACTACCACCCTTAGGAATGAAGCCTCACATCTAAGGTACAGGGTTACCAGAGCCCAGGTCCCAGAGTCATTAGACCAAGCTACAACTGCAGTAGGTCTTTCTGGCAGAAGCTATGGTTGTAGAGAAAGCAGTTCTCTGAGGGAGGTATAGGGGAGACACTGCCCCCGCCAGATACATCATATGAAGTAAAGAGAGAAGAGACAAGAAAGATGTCCTGGATTTTCCCTTCTACTCACCCTCCAGTCTTCTGCCTGTCTGGCCAAACCCACCTTGAAGCACAGGGGCAAGAGTCCAGAGATTATAGTTTTCTCTCAGACTTGAAACAAGAAAAGAAGGACAAATGAATCTGAGTCTAAAAACAACAACAACAACAACAACAAACCCAAAAAAACACAAACCAAACCAAACAAAACAAAACAAAAAACCAATTCAGTTCAGTGTCCAAATAACTCATGGTGTTTTTCCAGCAGATGGAAGTCTTTCTTGCTTCCTTACTCCCTTTCAGCACAAAGCAACCAATTCCCTCTGCCCAGTATGGTTGCTTATATTTCTTGAGCAAGCTATTGGTGGTTTCATAAAATGACTGAATGTCTCATATAATCCTGCTCAAAGATTCTGCAAGAAGTCAAGCAGTAGGTAGGGCCTGAGTTTTCCTTCTGATATAGAGAATCTGAACTCCCTGGAGTCAGAGACTACAAAATTCTTATATACATTTAAAATGAATGGTCCAGTAGTTATACTACTACTTTGATTCTAAGTTTTAGATTTTTATGAACTAAAATGAATTTCATTTATTTTTTACTATCTCAATTTATGCAATAGGTATGTGCCCTACAGAGTTCAGTTAAATTTAACTGTGATAAATCAAATAATATTCAGTGCATTAAAAGTATTTGAAATTTCAAGGAATTTCACAGCAAATTATCTTGTCAGCCTAAAAATCTTCTGGCTATGAAAATAATAATTTCCTAGTGAATGTGTTTTATAAGTTCTGATTTTTCATATATTGGCTTTCCTTTAAGCGAATGACAATTCTATTTATCAGCCCTCTGACATTAGCTATTCTATAAGACAGGTGTGTTGAATGCCACAAAAGAGGAACCAACAAAATATTGTGAGAACACAGGTAAGGGGAAAGCAAGGAAAAATTAATTCTCATTAGAAGAGATAGATTCACAAAGAAAGTAGCATTTGGCTCACACTTTAAGAATTGATAGATTTTTGATAAACAGAAAATGAGCAAAGGGCATGTCAGTGGGAAAATAGAAGGTGTGTTGAATAAATGACATAGTAGTGTCTGACTGGAAATTATTAGAATTACTAGGTAAAAATGACTTAACTATTGGGTGTGGTCGGATTATGAAGGATCTTGGATGTCAAGTTGACATATTTGCACTTTAGTTAATAGACAGTAGAGACTCATTAGAGGTGTTTTTGTTTTAACAGCAGAATGATATGATGTGAATTCAACAAACTGATGATTGTTTTTATGTCTAAGAACATTTTTAGATGATTTGTGAAAATTAGTGTTGCTCTGGAGAATGATACCATGAGCCATTTATATATGTGGTTGTAATACTAATATATATATATATAGTTTATGACTTCCAAATTAATTATGCTGCTTCATTTTTATTTTATAACAGTAGTTACCTTTGCTGTGTATTTTATCTAATTTATCTGTAATTCCAATTTAAGCTAAACTGGAAATTACCCTAAATATATCATCTACCAATATCTTAGTTAAAGATATAGAATTGGTGACCTCAAATAAAACTGTTAACTGAAATATACAATGACTTCTCCAAATTTTATTAAGAGATTTCTTTAGGAAGTTGAAAGATAACACATATTCATATAGTCCCATATCTAATTTGAACCATATTATTAAAACAAACAGTTTAAACTAGAATTTGAATTTGCATCATCCCCAAAGTATTACATTTTTATTCAACATAAAAATATATGCATATATTTCTTTATGTCTAGGGCTTTGTTTAGAACACTTAATTAAAAGTCAATAAATTAAATAAGAATCAAAGACCAAAACTTGGTTGTAAAACACAAATTACATTATATACAAAATGAGATGGCTGGTTGTGCCTATTTTATAGAATTTCAGAGATGAAATGAGCCTCTTGAATCATTGGTACCACTATCTCATCTCACTACTGGGGAAACGGAATGGAGAAGTAAAATGGCTGATGGAGGATCACACAGCTAATTAATGGTAGAGCCAGACCTAGCTGCTCTTGTCCCACTCACTTAAAGTTCGGTGACCAAAGCATTTATTAGCACCGTGGCATTGGCCCTCCCAGTCGAAGAGCTGATGTATGATGAGGTCAATAGAGAAAGGGGAAGGGAAGGATTTTAACTGCCTTACAAGAAGATGAAATCTATTGGTCATTTAAAGATCAAACCCAGAAACTAAATCTCCTTGACTTTTTTTGGAATTTATAGTGTGAGTAGTTGTGCGAGGTTGACTCATGAGTTAAACCCTTCACAGCCTGAAGAGAGTATGTTCAAACAAAGCAGACAGCTCAAAGTAAATGCTAAGCCCGGTGAAGACGTCACAGTCTCGGTCTCAGCCCAAATCCAGTGACAGCAGATACATAATGCATGACCAACAAGATTTCTTTTTGCTCTTCTGTCTTGGCCGTTGCACAAGCACAAACCCCAATGGAACCAAGTAATCAAATACAGATTTGGAGTCATTAAATCTTCAAGGGGAAAGTTTTTTAAACATTTGGTTTGAGCAGTGCTCACAAGCTGGAGAAGCAACATGAGAAAAATCAATTAGAAATGGGAAGTTGGCTGGCATAATATGAGAAATTATTGTAAATTTTCATTATGACCTTGAATTTTATTCATGCTATCCTGTAAATGGGAGAGTTTAGAAAGAGGCATTTTCTGTCCACACTACTTCCCAATTTCTCTGTGAAAAGCAAAACTGGAAAAAAAAGGCACCCTGAACTTTGTCACTATTTTTCAGTTAGTGTATTTGTAGGAAAGTCCCTTAAGGTCTCTGAGTCTCCAGTCCTTATCTGTAAAATGGGAATAATAATGCAAAACCTTGAGCATTCTCTTAAGAGCTGAGTAAAATCTTACAGAAAACTGCTTTGTAATTATAACAAACTAAACAAATATAAGGTTTTATTGCTATCATATGCTAAAACAGAGGTTCTTAAAATGAGGAAAATATCTGTCCCTACGTCCCCTTGAAATACATTGTACAAATGATATTTTTGCATTGTTCATTTTCTAAAAAGTACATCTATAGCTATGAATCTAAAGAATGGGTTCAAGAGAAGGTGGGAGAAACCAACTCAAACTTAGCTTAAGCATACAACCTTCAAAAAAGGGCGGGGGAGGTGGCGGGAAGAGGAAATGGAGACAATTTATAGACTTGTTTAACTGGGCATTTGAGAGGTAAAGATGGTTGGATTTATTGTTTTAATAGTATTGGCTCATTCTCTCTCTCTCTCTCTCTCTCTCTCTCTCTCTCTCTCCTCTCTCCCTCTCTTTGTACCCATTTCCTTTTTGTGTCTCTTTAGGTGCTTATCTCATTGTTTCTTGCTAGAGTCACATCTTCTTCTTCATACATTGGGAAGACAGAAGTAACACTGGGTTTACAGCCTACAAAAAAATAAAGGTGTAATTCTCTATGTTCAATTCATTGAATTATTTGGAAAAACTATGATTGGTCTTCATGTGACCCATGTCTGCCCCTTGAACCAATTACTGGCTCCAGAGAATTGTAATATTATGATAAGCCTATACTGGGCCATATGCTTCCTTCTCTCCCATTAAGACCATATGGAATTAGGGAGAAGATTCCCAAAGGAAAGGATAATGGCAAGCAAATCAAAGAATGTCTACTACAGTAACTTTTATCAGATTCTCAAAGGAATCCATAATTACAAAACATTTAAAGACTAGTTCTATAAAATCACACCAAGAAATGCATCTTATTAGGGACTCACAGAATTAAAGAAACTGAAGAATCTTGGGCAGTATTACATCATTACTCTTATTTTTAAAATGGGAACATTGAGGCTGAGAAAGGAAAAAGAGCTTGAGAAGAGGGCAGTGTAAGAAGTAGAGAAAGATCTTGAAACCTGATTCTTGATGTATAGGTGCTTCTACCTTAGTGACCTAATTAGAAACTGTAAAGGACAATCCCAACATTTTGATAAGATAATGCTTATAAAACATCCAGCATAATTTCATGGATATAGAAGAAACAAAATACATATCATTTTCCCTTCCTCTCCATCCCCACTCCAGTTTATTACAAACTCAACTGATCATGAGTTTTCAATCTGCAGTGTTCAAATTTTGGTGGCTTACTTATTCACTCAAGACTTTTAGCCAGATTTTCAGAGATAATATTTAGTTATGCAGGTTCCTTCTAGTATTTTAGATGACGTTGTCATGTGATTTTGCCTGAGCTCCCTCAAACATGTAGGTCAGGAAGTAAGGAGAACCTAGAGATATCGAATAGTGTACATGAAAGGAAAAAGCAAGGCAAAGCCCAGGGAAGGAGTCCTGGACATGGGCATCAAAAGATGTGCTTGCCTGGCATTTCCCTTTCATTGCACGTCTGCCAGTTAGTGTGAGGTACACCAGCTTAGGTTTAAAGCACAAAGTCAAATACAAACACATGCTGATTGTGTCCAGACATAATGAAATAACATTCAAGGTTTCTAACTTGCTGTAATAGGTGAGTTGGAGGTGAAAACCCCCAAAATAAAACACCTGGCCCTTGACCTTGTTAATATTGTGAAATAGAATCCTGGTACCTCTTTGTACTCAGGGAAATTTTTTTTTCTCATCCCATTTCAAACTGCCCACATCACTTGGAGAAGCCTGAGAGATTTCAGGACCTTAATGAGCTAACACAATTTTCCAAAGCAGAGGTTACCATCAGCGGCTTCTTTCTCTCAGCTTGTAATATTAATAACAATATTGTCAGATGCCAAAGAAGAAGGCATGTGGCGCTTGGCTCATGGGCCAGCCAGCAGGGACTTGTTGAAATCCAGCTCCATTTTGTAAGCCAAATGAAAAACCACATGGCAGCCTCAGTCGGGATTAGAGTAACTGCTGAGCTATCACCTGAAATCCACCCTCCCACACATTTGATTTAAAACAATCACTACATATTTGCTATGGACTTTTCTTTCATTATAGTCCAACCCTGATATTTAATCAGTCTCCGCTCTTTTTTGTTTGAACAAGTTGATGCTAAACCATCAAAAAAGAAAAAAAAAAGGTCCAAGAAATGGCATCACTACCATATTATCCCCTCTCTGTGAACACATTCATAATGCATTATGGTTTCGATAGAAAGGTTGCTTATGATTAAAATTAATAAAGAATTAAAGCTGTATTTGTGGTGATGGCCTCCTCTAATTTGGCTTTAATCAGTTGGGCCAGAAAATTGGAAGTTGGGGGTTGGGGAATGGGCAGTGAATTAGCAATACATATTAGATTCACTAATCATTATATAAGAGAAGGTTTCAGAGTCTGTTTCTTCTTTAGCTATCACCTCATACTGATACAACATGATATTTACTAGAATAGTGGGGTTGTGCCTTTATCAAGAGTAGTTAGTAATAGTGAATGAAGTCCAGGAGGGAAAAAATATCAATCAGGGTATTGTGACTTCCATGTGGTCAGAGACTTCTGAATTCATTGTACTCTGGTTGTTATTAATTTTGGCAACTAATATGCCCCATCATTGGTGCATCATCACTTCTAAAGAGGCCTCAATCCAATATGTTGCAAGAGGATAAAGAAAAACATGATAGAGAAAGAAAATGGTATGTGTGTGTTTATCTGATGTATGTAGGACAATAAATCTGTAATTCATAGGGATAATATGCAAACTATTTAACAACATATATTACAATTAGAGTGGATACGAGCCAGAAACAATCACTCTGCTATATCTCCTGTACCATCTGAACACCAGCTCTCCCTGTATAAATGTGAAAAACTGTCTCAAAAGGCATCAGAGAAGCTGGTGTGTGACACTTAAGAGTGTAGGTCCTGCTAGAAAGGTACAACTACTAAGGCTAACTCAAGAAAGAAACGACCTGAATAGACCTATAACAAGTAAAGAGATTGAATTAGTATTTAAATACCCTTCCACAAAGAAAAGCCAAGCACAGATGACTTCCCCACTAAGTTCTACCAAATATTTAGAAAATTAATACCAATCCTTTGAAAACTCTTCTAAAAATAAAAGAAAAAGGAACAAGCAGCCTGGGTGGCTCAGCAGTTTAGTGCCGCCTTCAGTCCAGGGTGTGATTCTGGAGACCCAGGATCAAGTCCCACGTCAAGCTCCCTGCATGGAGCCTGCTTCTCCCTCTGCCTCTCTCTCTCTCTCTCTCTCTCTCTCTCTCTCTCTCCCTCTTTCTCTCTTTCTGTGTCTCTCATGAATAAATAAATAAAATCTTAAAAAAAAAGAAAAAAAACATTTCTCATTTCATTGTATGCATTGTATCCTGATACTAATATCTCTTATGAATATAGATGTAAAAATCTTCAACAAAATGCTAGCAAACCAAACCTAGCAATATAAAAAGGAATTATACATCATGACTAAGTGGTATTTACCCCAGGATTGAAAATTTTTATTTAAAAACCCAAAAATAAATTAGTGTAATACATCCTATCAGAAACATGAAAAACAAAAATCACACGATCATCTCAACATATGCAAAAAATTCATGTTAAAATCCAATATACTTTCGGGATGCCTGGGTGGCTCAGTGGTTCAGTGACTGCTTTCAGCTCAGGGTGTGATCCTGGGATCCAGGTCCTGGGATGGAGTCCTGCATTGGGCTCCCTGCAGGGAGCCTGCTTCTCCCTCTGCCTGTGTCTCTCTCTCTCTGTGTGTGTCTCTCATGAATAAATAAATAAGATCTTTAAAAAATACAATATACTTTCATGATAGAAACAGCAGACTAAAAATAAAAGGGAACTTCCTTGATTAGATAAAGGGCATCTATGAAAAATCCACAGCCTACATCATAATTAATGGAGAAAGACTGGAAGATTTCCTCTTAATATTAAGAATAAGACACAGATGTCTGTTCTCACTACTTCAGTTCAACATTGCATGAGGCAAGAAACAGGTTGTAACCAAAGCATGAGGCAAGAAACAGGAATAAATGGCACTCAGATTGGAAAAGAAGTAAAACTATTTTTATTTACTGATAAGATGATATTATACATAGAAAATCCTAAGTAATATGCTAAAAAACTATAGGAACTAAAAAGGAACTCAGCAAGGTTGCAGAATACAAGATCAATTTACAAAATCAATTCTATTTCTTTCACTAGCAATGTACAATCTGAAAACAAAATTAAGAAAACAACCACTGGGCTCTACCTACATATGGAATTGGAAGGGATCTGGAATAGCCAAAAACAACCTTGAAAAACAAAAATACAGCATAAGAACTCACGTTTCTTAATTTAAAAACTTACTACCAGCAAGTATAATCAAGACAGTGAGGTACGGGCACAAGGATAGACAGATTTAGCTATAACATAGAACTAAGATTCCAGAAATAAACCCTAACATCTCTGGTAACCTAATTTTAGAAAAAAGTTCTAAGTCCATCCAGTGGGGAAAAAAGAAAAAGACAGTCTTTTTCTGATGCTGAGATAACTGGACAGCCACATGCAAAACTATGAAGTTGAGTCCTTCCTCACACCATATACAAATTTTATTCAAAATATGGATAAAGACCTAAGTGAAAGAACTAAAAATAAAACTCCTAGAAGGAAACACAGTAGTAAATTCCCATGACCTTGGAGTCTTAGAAATAACCCCAAAAGCTTGAGCAACAACAACAATAAACATAGATACATTGGACTCTATCAAAATGTAAAACTTTTGTGTTTCACAGGACACCATCAAGAAAGTGAAAATACAATCCACAGAATCAGGAAAAAATATTTGCAAATCTCTCTTATAAAGGTCTTAGATCCAAAATGTGTAAAGAACTCTTGCAACTCAGTAATAAAAAGACAATTCAATAAAAAAAAAATAGGCAAGTAAGATGAATAGTAGTTACTCCAAGAGAGATACACAAATGGCTAATAAACGCATGAAAAGAAGTTCAATGTCATTTGTCATCAGGGGAATGCAAATCAAAACCACAACAAGATACCATTTTATACCCACTAGGATATCTAGAATATTAGCTACATATTTAACAATGGGGGAAGCATGAAAAGATATGACTAATACAAGTTCCCGCATAGATTTTAAAATTTCCCTTTGGTTTGGTCAATATTTTTAATCCTTATATTTGATTATTAGTGTTCTAGAAATTCTCAGCACTCATTAAGAGTAAATCAGAACCTCAGAGGGTAACCCAAATGTCTGATCTGTCTGCATCTAACATTAGGAAGAACAAGTTCCATCCCTCTTAAGAATATCCTATGAACGGTCTGTAACTAGCAATCAGTGCACAGGAGTTCAATTTCCAGCAAGCCCATCTAACTGCTCGTTGGCTCTAAGGTTCTAATAGCTGTGCAGGAGACACACTGGACCATTTTGCATTCCCACTGGTGATGAATAGGAGTTCTTGTTTCATTATCCTCAGTATTTGATATTGTTGGTTTTATGAATTCTGGCCATTCTGATGGATATGCAATAATAGTTCATGGCTGTTTCAATGTCCAATTTCCTAATGACATATGGTGGTGAGTACTGATTTCATTTCCTTTGGATAGATAGCCAGAAGCTGGCTGGATCCTGTGGTAGCTCTATTTTAAATTTTTGAGAAATCTGAAAACTTTTTTCCATAATGGCTGCACCAGTTTATATTACCACTAATAGTGCACCAGATTTTCCTATTCTGCACGTCCATACCAACATTTGTTATCTCTTGTCTTTTGGATAATACCATTCTAAGAAGTGTGAGGTGATATCTCATGGTGGTACTGATTTGCATTTCCCGGATGATTATTGATGTTTAGCAGATTTTCATGTACCTGGCCAGTTGTTGGCCATTTGTATGTCTCCTTTGGAAAAATATCTATTCAGGTCCTCTACCCATTTTTAACTGGAATTCTTGGTATTCTGCTATTGAATTATATGAGTTCCTTATACATTTTAAATACTAACTCCTGGGTGGCTCAGTTGGTTAAGTGTCCAACTTGATCTCAGCTCAGGTCATGATCTCAGGGTCATGAGATCCATCCCAGTATGGGGCTCCACACTGAGACTAGAGTCTGCTTTAAGATTCTCTCTCCCCCTCCATCTGTCCCCTGGCACTCTCACTCTCTCTCTAAAATTAAATTAAAAATGAAATGAAATTGGAATATAAGATAAATAATAATAAAAATAAATTTTAAAACATTAACTCCTCAGATATATGGTTTGTAATTTTTTTCTTCCATTCTGTATGTTACCTTTCCATTTTGTTGATTGTTTCTTTTCCTATGCAGAAGGTTTTGGGTTTGATAAAATCCCGCTCTTCCTTCTACTTCTGGAACCTAGCTCGAGTGTTGCCTCCTCTGTGCCATCCCTGTACCTGGCACTTACTGATGAAGTATCTGGAAAGTCTAACATGAAAGCATGTTGTAACATGGTAAAACACTATTTGCCAATAAAAGGAATTAATAAAATGAAGATAATGAAGAAAATGGACACGAGGCCATTTGATTTTTTATATTTTCTCCATTTGTCTAGATCAGGTCATGATGACCCTAAATAATATCTACTCCAGTTGTGATGAAAGGAGTCAAGACTAATAGTGAGTTACGTGCCTAGTAAAGTGACTTTGCTCTTATGACTCCAGATAATGCACAGGGTCAACTTACTGAGTTATTCTGCCTCTAATTTCCCATCCCTTTAAAACTCCTTCCTTCCAGGGCATTGAAGTGTTGGGGCTACAGAAACAGAGGGGGAGGGAAGGAATAAAATCCTGTTTCCGAGGTTCTCTGCTGGATTGATCTGGTATTATTCTCTTGCTGACAGTGACAGCTGTGCTGCCCAAGGCGATGCTGATTCATTCTCAAATTAAAACAATAAAATTTACTAACAACTCTCCAAATCCTCAAGCTAAGAGATCTATAAACTGTTTCCTCTTTTCCTAAACTCCCTGAAATTACTTCTTCATCTCTTTTTCCTTTTTAACTACAGAATTTAAGTACTGTTCTAAAACCCTAGAACTCTATTTCTTCTCCCAGTTGGCTCTTAGCCTTGGTCTTGCTCAGCATTATTCCCTTTCCCTTTTCAAACTGCCTGGATCTCTAAAAAGCAGAGGCTGGAATCAGACAGACACAGACTCTGATCCTTGCTTCCCCTTTTACCAGCAGTGAGCTAGGCCAGGGTCCTCTCATGATTTCAATGTTCTCATCCATACAAATGGACTTATAACACTGTTGCAGAAATTTTCTGACAGTTTTGCAGTCAAACACACAAAAAGTTGACTAGACCACTTGAAAATGGTCTCAGGCAGAGGATACAGGTCTACATTTTCTGAAACTCCCACACAAGTCTGCCTCAAGAACAGAGGAGAAACATCTGTACATTGGATTCCTTGCATTAAGGTCAGAGAAACAAATCAGCAAACCTAAATGATGGAGAGCAAAAAAAGCCCCAAAGGTGAACAAAAACTTCATCCCTGGGCTTGGGAATAGGAATGCATTACAGATTTAGAGTGGTGTTTTCATGGAATTGAAATTGATTATGGATAGAGCTTTCAACTTCAAGGACAGAGATTCTTCTCAAAGTCGCCTTTTTATATGATGAGGCTCTCAAAAAAAAAAAAAATCTTTCCTAAGATACTATGTGTTGTATTTAATTAGCTTTTTCAATGAACATTCCCACATATAGGTTCATCGTATCCTCATAGTTACCTTATTAAGTAAGCCAGGCAAATGTTACCCTTGCTTATCAAGTGAGATGGGTGAAACTTGCAGGGAATAAATGTGCAAGGGAACACAAGCAGAAAGTGGCAGATCCAAGAGTAGGCTATGTATATTCAGATGTGTAATGGACACTGCAGCTGGAATTCTTACCTGGAGAAATTGTGCAACTTGATCCTAAAATGCTGTAGGATTTACTGCATTACGTAATACTCTCATCATCATTATGATGATGTTATCTTCTGATGTTAAGTAACACACCTGATTCCATATTTAGATAAAATAGTCAAGACCTTTGCTCTCTCATAGAGAAGGAACATTATGTAGGAGAAAATAATTATACACTGAGACCTGAGAAACTCTATTCAGGTCTCAATACTGCTATGATAGATTTTGGGCAAGTTATCTAACCACTTAGGATCTCATTCTTTTTGTCTAAAAAAATGGGCAGCACACACTTGATGATATTAAAGGATCCTCCTACCCCAAGCTCCATTTTAATAAATAAAAATAAAAGCCAAATAAAATAAACATTCTCCACAGTACTTATCTATGCTCCAAAAAGGTTTTCCACTACAGAGTTTCTTTTCCTCTTCCTTTCCAAACTGACTATCAACAGTCAGTTCATGGCATCTCTACACAACTTCAGGGAGGTAGAACTGGTCATAAATTAATAAATAGTAAGCCTAAAGAAGAGACAATAGCATATGCAATCCTTGAGCAGATATTAGCTATATTAAACTCAGTCCCAAGTGCTAGAGATGAATATTGGTTCTCAAGTTCCCTGGAAGCTTCCCAGTTGTAATCTGAGGTTAGACCCTGTGCACAGAAGACAGGGAGAAACAAAAGAAAAAGGTATCCCCTCCAGGTTGGGAGATGGCAGGAGAGCCTATATACAAGTCTTGTCTTGAGCGGCAGCCAAATGAGTAGATAGATCTCTGCACCTACTCTCCAAATCTTAGAAGTTGATTTAGAGGCCTTAACCGGGTTCATTCATATACACAGGCCAGATGGCCTCAGCTCCACAGCACCATCTCAAGGCTGTGTCCTTGGGGCAGCTTTACAAAGCTTCAGGGGCAGCTTTGTGGGAAAGGCAAGTGGAAACCACATTCCAAGGACAGGGGAGATGGTGAGGAGACTGAGTGCCTGGGTCCAGCTCACAGGGCAGCTGGTGGTCACATCTGCTCATTGAGTTTCCCAAACACTGAAATATAGACTCTATTTCTTAAACATCTTTCAGAATAGTTTTGTGCCTTCATGGAGTTTATGATCTTACAGGGAAGACAAGCATTAAGCAACATAGGACATTATCAAATGCGGCTAAAAAATTAAGAAAAATGGAGCCTGAACACATTGTAAGGGAGAATGTCCCAAAGCATAGGGTAACTCTCTTTCTTGGAAAAAGAAGTAAAAGGATATGTTTAGATTCATGTATATAATATGACCTCATCAAAATAATGATTGATTTCCTATAAGTATCACTACTTTACCACAGAAGGCACAATAAATTTTTTTGAGCCAAAACTGTTAGGCAATGTGCCTCACCCCAACACATATTAACACACCTCACACACCTGCTTCTCTGAATAAGTCTTCAGAATAATAGTAAACATGTTTGTCATGTCTTTCTCTCTGGCCAGAACCTTCGACAAATTTTTTTAAGGAACTTGCTATATTTGATCTCCTCCTTTCCAAGACAGAAGCCAGGATGTATGTGTTTCTGGTCTTCTAGCCGCTAAAGTTGCACATGATCTGGGCACCACCTATCAAAAATACTTTCTGGAAAATATTAATATATCGTACATTTTTTTCAATTTTTCTCTAAGTTCAAAAACCACAGAGTCAAGCTATGGTCCAGCAACCCTTACACATTAACTCTACTCATCCCAAGGAAAAATATTGGGGCTGGAGGAGTATCCAGCCCTGTGACAGGTGCCCAGGGTTATATGAACAATGTTGGATCTCGTATGTGGGATTTGGAAGAACCACTACATTTCATTTGTCTTGACCAGTCATTCCCAAACTATAATGTATGTGAGAATCTCCTGAGAAGTCTGCTACTATACCATTTCCTCAAATATTGCCTCTTGAAATTCGGACGTGGTAGGCCTGGGGTGAACTTGGGCTTCTGTGCTTCCACATTCCCAGGTGATGATACTACCATTCTAGAATCCAGAAGACACTCTGGGGAGCAAGGCTCTAGGTATCATAAAAGCTATCTGCAAGTGCTCATTAGATTTGTAACAAACTGGGATCCCTGGGTGGCGCAGCAGTTTGGCGCCTGCCTTTGACCCCGGGCGCGATCCTGGGGACCCGGGATCGAATCCCATGTCAGGCTCCCGGTGCATGGAGCCTGCTTCTCCCTCTGCCTGTCTCTGCTTCTCTCTCTCTCTCTCTCTCTCTCTGTGTGTGACTATCATAAATAAACAAAAATTAAAAAAAAGAAAAAAAAAAGATTTGTAACAAACTACCATGGGCATCCTTGCGTGAAGCTGTTTCCATGAGGTGATAGAGACCAAAACCAGATTAAGAGTCTAAGAAATTCAAGAAGTCAAAACGCAAGGAAGATGAGTCCTAAAAAATGGGAGAAACTCTTAAAGGTTGATAGGGAAGAGTCAACAGAAAAAGAGAGGTTGAAACTATTGGAAAGAGTCACTGGTCAATGAGTAAAATTCCTGGGGATGCTAGAGAAGATACAACCCCAGGAACAGATTAGGGAATTGTCTTTGACAAAAAGAAGCATCTCTTTCACTGTAACAGGTGAGCAAGAGAATTGAAGGGTGGGAGGATGTGTTTAGATTACTAAATCTGGTGTCAGAAAGTATAGGGTCCTGGTAAGAAGGCAAGGTCTTTGCTGATAGTGAGGAGACATAGGTAAGGCTGCAACATTTGAAGAGTCTGGGGAACGTTGGAGGCCACCGTATAGGTTTAGACCATACAAGAAAATTAGTTAGGTACAGACATATTTGGCATTGCAAAGTCCAAAAGTGTCTCCAATCTACAGGTAGTATATGTATTTTTTGTTTTCCAGTAACACTTGGCACCCAAGATACAGACTCAAATAAAGTAGATCATTAAATTCGTGTAGAGGGGCTTTTACCAAGATAGATGCAATGGAAGGACAAAGGAGCAGGATAATTTATTTCTTGAAGGTCTGATTTTTGTGTACTTGTTAAAGAAAGAAGTGGGAAGAGCCCTCAATCCAACACTGGGGAGAAACATTAAGATTTTAATTTTTCACCATTTGTAAACTGCTTAGATAATAATGAGCAAAGGCATTCATTAGTAGGAAAAACTATATAAATTGTGACTTTTGTAGTGCATTAAAGTGAAATTTCACTCTGCATTTTAAATTCCTGTTCTCAGGAACAACTATTAGAAGAATAAAGAAATAAGTCATTTCCATATATTTATAGCACATATTCGTTATTCTCAATCGCTTGGAAAGAGCAGCCTATACAAATGAATTTAAGTGCTTTTTCATTAGGATAAATAAAATGGAAAGTAGTGTAAGGAATTGCTGTAAATACTGTAGGGCTAAAGTACTTTCCGTAATCTTTTTCTTGAACGATGGTGGCAGTTAAAAGAACATTTCAATACTTGTTCTTGGTAATGAACAACATAAACCCGAAGATGTAAAATCTCTTTTCTTGGAAGGCACACGACAGCCACGGTTGGAAGGTAGGATCTTAAAATGACTCCCTCTTCCTCATCTGGTGCCCACAGGGCCAGTGCAATTTATTTGGAGAAAGGGGGAGCTGCTGTTACCAGTCACCTGTGCTCCAATTTCAGCCAGCACCACTTCAAGATCTTTTGTACTCTTTCATTGCACCACATCCTCAGAGAAATACTTCCAAAAGCTTTATTAAGGCCTGCAAGGCTCTCCATGATCTGGGCCTGAGGATCTGGACCTACCCTTCCCTCCATTAACTGTGAAAACAACATGAAACTTCTACCTCGAAAAGCTTCCTGAGCCTTCCCCGGTCTCCAGGTGCTTGGACTCTGGGTTCCCGTTGCCCAGAAAACTCTTCCCTCAGAGAGTCACGTGGCTTACCCTTTCAATTCATTTGGACCTCACTCAAAAAGCCATCCCCTGGTTTCTAGCAGCAATGTCCACAATAGCCAAACTGTGGAAGGAACCTCGGTGTCCATCGAAAGATGAATGGATAAAGAAGATGTGATTTATGTATACAATGGAATATTACTCAGCCATTAGTAATGACAAATACCTGCCATTTGCTTCAACGTGCATGGAACTGGAGGGTATTATGCTGAGTGAAATAAGTCAATCGGAGAAGGACAAACATTATATGGTCTCATTCATTTGGGGAATATAAATAATAGTGAAAAGGAATAGAGGGGAAGGGAGAAGAAATGGGTAGGAAATATCAGAAAGGGAGACAGAACATGAGAGACTCCTAACTCTGGGAAATGAACTAGGGGTGGTGTAAGGGGAGGAGGGTGGGGGGTGGGGGTGGCTGGGTGGCAGCACTGAGGGGGGCACTTGGCGGGATGAGCACTGGGTGTTGTTCTGTATGTTGGCAAATTGAGCACCAATAAAAAATAAATTTATGATTTAAAAAAAAAGCCATCCCCTTGAAGCTAACCTCCCTAATCTCTTCTTGAAAATCAGCCTCCATCCCTCTGTCCTTTATTCTCCATGGAAGAGGCTGCTATCTGTAAAAGTCTATCTACCTGTGTTAGTGACCTTTCCTTAAGCCCTTCCCCCTGAAATGTAAGTGCATGTGGTAATACCCCTGCCTTCAGGCCAGCTCCCTAGGCCCTGGGCCTGCCTTCATTTTGCTTTCTTTCCTCTGTCTGCTATCTGAGGCTGAAAAGTCACCCGGTCACAGTCATGCAGATAACGACATGGCCCTGGGGAATTCTGAAGCAACATGGGGAGAAACCAGACCTGTATGGAATACAGTTGCCCAACCTAGAACACTCATCTTAAACTACAGGTGAGAGAGAAGCAAACTCCTTCTTTAAGCCACTGGGTTTGTATTAGATTTCTTTGTTACAGCAGCTTAGTCTTACCCTAACTTACTTTTCTACATCCCTCTTCATAGCACTTACCTTACATGTGTTTTTGGTTTGTTTAATTTGCTTATTGTCTGTGTTCCTCGCCAACCTGTTGCCTTGTTGAGGGGAGCAGCTTTGTGTTGCTCCTTGCTGCTTCTCCGCAGGTAGAACTGAAGGAGGCACTCGAAAACTTTGGTGAGTGAGTGATGAGCAACGTGTGCTGAATTAATTATGACCTTCAACTGGGGCCCTGCTCTTCCTTCCCTACTGTGTACCTCCTGCCCTCCCACATGTGCTCCACAGTGTGTGCCTGGACTGAGTCAACAACCCCAAGTCTGGGCTGGGTTGCAGGGATCACAGGCTGCACAGTTCATAATCATGAGCAGCACTGTAGCTTCCTCCAGCAAGTACAGCTGAGCTGGATGGAAATGTAGTTCAGTAACTTGGCTTTCAGGGAGTGTACACCTCTGTCAGGTACCTTTACACTAACGGCCATTTCAGAAAGTAGACAGGTTGGCAAAGCAAAAGGAATTGAGCCCTGCAAGGAACTCATCTCCAAGATTAAATCTTTGAAGATCCTCAGATAGCCATTATTACCCTGGCTCCCTTCCAACTGAGAGAGTCAGCAAAACGATCAGTGTCTTATCTCCCAGGTAAAGGAAGATACTCAGAGCCCATTTCTTTTTGAGTGTATAAAATAAAAAATTCGACTGAGTGGTTACTTCCTGTGTTTGGCAGTTTTAAGATAGACAGTACTTTTCTGGAACCGAGGGGGAGTTGGCAACAGCAAGTTTTCACAAGCTAAAATAGCTCATCAGCTTCCCCTGGCATGATTGTTAAGTGGGTTTAAGTGCTGCATTTCTTTAGGATAATTTACGGAATTGTTGATTAAATATATATTGTATTTCATTTCCAAAGGTAGCCCAAGTTTCCAGTTAATTCAAAGCAAATGTGAGCTAATAGACAAGAAATGTTGTAGAGATTCCCTTCAATTTCACCTTTTGACTGACTTGAAAAATTAAATTATCTACACACACACACACACACACAGGAATTAATTGTTTGAAATAATCTTTTCTTGTAGTCAAGCCTGGTCTTCTACTTATTTGTTATATGTATTTTACTTATTTAGTCTTTCCCCCTAGCTTTTCTACGTTGATTATAAATTCCTCGAGAGCAAGATTTAGGTTTGATATTTTCCTTGCAAGGAGTTTAGCATAGTGCTGTAAATATGATACTCTCTCAATAAATACTCGATTAAGTCATTAGGAATTGAAGTTAATTTGTTGTTACAATATATAAAAACCTTCAAGTTGTTCTAAATTCTATCTATTCAGAGATTATGAAACCCCAAGTAATTAATGCTGATCCATACACTGAAGATCCGCATTGAATCAGCCTGTTTTGGAGGAATCAAATCACATTCATCATCAACTTTCAACCAAACACTGAAAATTTCACCAGAAATTTAAAATATATCCTCCTCCATAGCAATATACTTTACTACTTTAGTATGTTAGTGACTTTTCCTACTACTGCCCCTAGATCCAGACAAGCAGAGCTTTGACCCAAGCTCTGTGCCTCAGGGGTCCAAACTCTGCAGCTTTGGAGTACATTCCTTAAAAATGTCTAAGTCCTAAAAAAAAAAAAAAAATTCTAAGTCCTCTTCCAGTGCTTGGGATGAGCTAGGGCCATAACTGCCATCCTCACAAGGTGTCCCAAAGCCAGACTAGGACCCGCCTGGGCCCTGGCCTCATCTTCTCCCACTTGGAGCACCCTCTGGCCCTTTATCAGACACTTGGAGTTGGCCAGATGTCTAAGAGAGCTCTAGGATTCATATCTATGGATTGTATTTGGGTGCCATACCTACTAGCTGGTTCTAGGAAGATAGCCTACCAAGTAGGTTACTCTTTCAGGCAGATGAGGTACTTCTTTCACAGTATTGTGCAAGATCTGGCTGCAAGAATGGTATTAGCACACCAATTTGGAGCTGCACTCACTCACATGGGAACATGACTTCCGGGATATGAGTCACCAATTCTTTATCTTTGACCATTGGGCTTTACCTGGACATGGAGACCCTTGCATCAGTTCTGGCCACTTTGTGTTCTGGCCGTAGTATTGCCTCTGGTCTCCAGAAACAGAGGGAGCTGAGAAGAATGGCAGAAAGTTTTTACCTTCTGAACCTCCCCTCCTACCACTAGTACTAACCCTGCAGTATTTTTGCTTTGTGTTGGGTAATACTGTGTAGGTGGTTTAGCCTATGTTCTCTGAGGGATTTCAAGACAGTTGCTCCATAATGCGAGCCACTTCCTTCAGTCAATAACCTATCTTAAACCAATGTGTGGTAACATCCTGCTTTCCTGGGCCAGGCTTAAGCCATGCTAGATGTATTGACTAAGGCTGCTGTAACAATACCACAAACTTGATGGTATACAACAAAATAAATTTATTCTTACATGATTTGGGAGGCTAGAAGTCCAAAATCAGATACCCTGGGCTGAAATCAAGGTGTCACCAGAGCCATGCTAGTTACAGAAGCTCTAGGGGAGAATCTATTCCTTGTTTTTTCCAACTACTGTGGCTGCCAGCATTCCTTGACTTACAGCTGCATCACCTAATTTCTATCTCCATGCTCACATCACGTTTCCCTCTTCTGAGTCAAATCTTCCCCTGCTTCTCTATTATAAGAATACACGTGATTGCATTCAGGGCCAACCTGGCTAATCTAGGATAATATTCTCATTTTAAGTTCCATAATTTAATCCCATGTGCAAAATTTCTTTTGCCATATAAGGCAAAATTCACATTCACAAGGTTTAAAAATCAGGACCTTGATCTATTTGTGGGCCATTATTCAGCGTACCACCGTGGAAAAAGGATGGAAATTCCATGAGAAAATATGTCATTCTCCTTGTTCCCTTTACCTATCCTCACCAGTGGTGGTGATGCATGGAAAGTAGAGATGCAACCAAAGTTGTAAAAGATTTCCTCGCTTTCAGTCTTAATGCTGTGATGCCTGCTTAAGTGTTTAAGAGAACACATGGTTGTAAGATCTGTCGTTTATATTATAAAATTCTGAGAGGTGAATTAAAAATTATTGTGCACATTTTTCTTCATATCCTAAATAAGATGTGCATTTAGTAGTTATCAATGAAAGACACTATTCACAGGTGGCATGATGAGTGATGTAGCATCATTTATAATGAGGTAATTAGTAAACAAATGGTATTGGGGGAAATGCACAGGCAAAAAGACCTATATTGTTTCAAAAAAATATGTTTCAAAGACTCATTTCTCTCACCTTTTCCTGATGGTGGCAGATATGAAAATGGCCAGGAATGGCATATTTGACAATAAAGAACAAAAAGAAATGATTCATAGACATAAGCAGTAAAGTATGGTTCTTGGATGATACAAATAGTCCTATTGTGCACTGATTGGACAACAAACAATATTTAAGTACCTCTTTTCTACTCATTACCCTAAAACTTTATTAATAAATTACTGTATCTCACACGAGTGAGATCACAAATTGTGTAATATATTTTTAAATCAAATTATTTACATTGATGGGAGTCTCACAAAATTTGTTTTGTCTGGGGCCCTGCAAGTCCTAGACACAGCTCTGAACACCTATATACTATTTCCAGAGAGAGGAAATAAGACTAATGTTGGAAATTTAGATACAAAATTCTTGTCCACCTGCCTGATTATTTGGCAAATTGTTATGAACAATTGCTGTTAGATTTGGATTCATACTGAAATTATAGAATTTTTGTGAGGGCAAGAGTTTTTAACATTTTTTTTTGTATGCTTTATCTCCCCAACTGAGTAGGAAGCTTCATGAGACCAGGAAGTGACTGTTTTACTTCTTTAATCTTCTACAGCATTGAAAGCATAGCAGGGAATAATAATATTTGGCAAAGGAAGAAATGATTATCTCCATCCTTGAAAATTTCCAAGAGAGTTACATTCCCATTCTGGAAATCAGATACATTATATTGAGAAAATAGAATGAAATGGCAACTAAATGAAGCTGACCCAAAACCCAGTTTCCCTGCTCATCACACTCCTATCTGGCCATCATGTTTGGCCAGAACCTGGAAATAATACTATATTTGATATCAAATAGTAGCCTTGACTTTCCCATTACAAGTGTCAAGTCTTTGATCAATTTTTTTTCAAGGAAAATTTTCTTTCTTTACAAATTTCCAGATAGATTAGTTTGCAAACAGCCCTAGCAGTGACCATTAACAGGGAGTGATACTGCTTCTTAGAACTTATTTTTAAAATGTGCAGCAGTTTTCTTGGTTGGCAAAATGATTATAGAGAATGATGGGCATTTAGCGAACAGAGGCCAACAATCTGTGATGCAGTCTAGCACAATAACAAAGAAGGGAGACCTTGTTACTTAGAAATCTGCTTTAAATGTTCTGAATTTTAAACCTAAATCCACACTACATGTAAAGTATTATATATATATATTCATTTGAGAGAGAGAGAGAGGTAGTGGTGGGGGGAACAGAGGAGACTTCCTGCTGAGCATGGAGCCCAACGTGGGGCTTGATCCCAGGAGCCCGAGATCATGACCTGATCCAAAATCAAGAGTGGGACATTTAACCAACTAAACTACCCAGGTACCCTAATATTACATGTTTTTATATTCTTTTAGTATACACTGAGTTTTACAAGATTGTAATTTCATGCCAATTGAAGAAAGACTTGGCTTCATTTTGTTGGAAGTTTTACATAACCTGGTAATAATTTTGGAAAATCACATAATTTCAGGAAAAACTACTGGTGATATTAGGTACCCAACACAAGACATATGTTACAGTTTGCATCAGTAACTGTCATATTCCCAGCAAATCTACATACAGAAGCAAGCATCTAGCAACTTATTCATGACTTCAACTACAGCATTCCCAAGCATCTCTATATTGAAGTGTATGTCTTATAAATTAATTTCCTTTGATTTCTCATTTATATTGAAATTAGGGAATCATTTATTTTTTAAAATCACGTCTGTGGGTAGATTATGTTAAAAATGAACTTTATTTCAAGATACAAAATGGCATTTCAAGTAATTTCTGAAAACCAGTAGTAGAGAGCATTTAAATGCCCCCCTCTCTTGCAGAACTGGAGTGTAGTTGAGAAAGATTAAGCATGCCTGGAATAGTTTGGTGTACAATGGAAGAATGAGGGGGTGCTCGTGTTCAACTATTCAATCTCAGTTCAAGTTCTTTCTGTCCGTCTGATGTTATTTACAGTGAATGGATACTCGAGGAGCAGAGCAAAGCAAAAACAGACCATACAGAAAGGCAATATTCTGGGAACCATGGGACAACGAATGGAAGCAATGATAATTATACTTTATTCAGTAACCAAAACTCAACCAGTTGCTCTATACAAGTAAGTTTAGTCAATAATAGATAGATATGATACAGTTGTCGTGGAAAAAATTTACCTTATCTGAGATTATTTGAACCATTTCGAGTACCAGTCAAACATATTTTCATAAAGAAAGCTCTCAGGACAAACAAACAAATGCATTTTAGCAACACTGGAACATAAGCTCCATGAAGAGACAGATTTTGTATTTCTTATGCATATTGCTTCCCCAGTTCCAAGAACAGTGCTTGAACAAAGTAGGCACTATGTACATTTCTCTATGTTCAATTGATGTGTGAAGGAGCACTAACCTTGGTACTTTAGCTTTCTGGATACTATTATGTTATTATTACTAATTATTTTTGTAGGACTAGAACCTAAATCCAATATTGGAAAGACAACCTTATGATGATGCCACAGTGAAAGAAACCATCCACAAAGTGAAAAGACAACTTATTGAATGGAAGAAGATATTTGCAAATGATAGAATGGACAAGGAGTTACTATCCAAAATATATAAAGAACTCTCACAACACAATATGAAAAAAAGTTCAATTAAAAAATGGGCCAAGGACCTGAAAAGACCATTCTCCAAAGAAGATGACATATAGCCAGCCAACAGGCATATGAAAAGATGAGCAACATCGCTAATCATCACCAAAATGCAAATCAAAATCACAATGAAATATTAGCTTACACCTGTCAGAATGGCTATAGTTGAAAACACAAGAAATAACAAGTGTTGACAACAGTATGGAGAACAGAGAATTCCCATTTACTGTTGACGGGACATAAACTGGTGCAGCCACTATGGAAAACAGTATAGAGTCTCTTCCTTTTCAAAAACTTGCAAGTGGAACTACCATAAAATTTAGCAATCCCTTTCCTGGCTATTAGTCCAAACTAAACAAACACACTAATTTGGAAAGTTATATGCACCATTATATTCTTTGCAGCACTATTCACAATAGCCAAGATTTGGAAGCAAACTAAGTGTCTGTTGATAGATGAATGGATAAAGAAGATGTAAAATAGTTAGATGTATATACATGCAGTGGAATAGTATTCAGCCATAAAAAATGAGATTTTGCCATTTGCAACAACATGGATGAGCTTAGAGAGTATTATGCTTAGTGCAATAGGTCAGACAGAGAAAGATAAATGCCACATGGTTTCACTTATATGTGAAATATAAAACAAGCAAAACAAAACAAAACAAATTTAAATATATTTTTGATGATTAAATATGGAAGATTTTCACGGGTAAGGAAATTAATCTTCCATCCTGAAATGTGAATTGAGAAGCACTGGAATCTGCCTCAATGACATGGATTCCTACAAAGAAAACTTCACTAGCCAGAAATTTGCTTCAGTTGTTTATTGGAAGTTATTTTGAAGCTGCTTGTTATTCAAATATAAGAAGAATTCAGCAAAATCATGAATCACTATCATTAATTATTCACCGGGATTAAGGAATCGGTTATAACCATGTCTCCCTCTAATCCTGTTTTATTAATTTATATTCTTGGCAAACTCCTCTACTAAATGGATTCAAGCTTACTGTGGGGACCTAGAGAAAGAATGGAAGGTCCCTGGGGTCAAAGAGCAGCATTTGCTTTAATTTGATAAAATAAATTAGCATGGGATTATGGGTGCTATTAGCATAAAATCCTCCACTGCTGCCATTCTGGCCTTCAAGGGGATATTGAATGATTATATTGACTCTGGCCTGATTTTCTATCAAATTGGAGTTTCACAAGTAGCTATACTAAAATAGGTAGTGTGAGAGTGTGAGAAATTGCTGCTTTTTGTGAATTTGTCTTTGTGTGTGTGTGTGTGTGTGTGTGTAGACGCGTGTGTGTGTGCATACACGGTTGGTGTTTGTACATGCTGGTATGTGGGGAAAAAAAATCAAGGTGGCTTTGAACCTCAGAAAAGACCTCCAGGTCACTAGTGGTCCATCCGGCATTATTTATCTACTCTGGCAGTTGAACAAAGAGGAAGAGAATATTTCCCCTGAGATACCACTTTCAAAGGTTAGAACCAAGCAAAGACGTCTCTAACTTTACTTTCTCTCTTCTATGACTCAAGCTATGAATTCCAGCACCTGAATCATCAACATGATTTAGCCTTAGGTTTCTCTCAAGAAAAACAGAGGTTTATGCCTTTGACATCGACTGGTCAAAGTTCTGCTTCTTCATTGTTTTTAAAATTAGCTCATCTGGAGATAGAAGAGTGTCTAAAGTTTTCTGCTTTTGTTGAACACACCTATATGTTCCATCGTGTGTTCTCTACAGTGCTTTAGATTTCAGTGCTATTTACAACTGAGCTTTAATTTCTCAGCCAAAGGCAGGGTGTAGATTTTTACCTTGGAAGAGACTGGAGCCCATCGCTTCTGCTACATGGACCTTC
Source organism: Canis lupus dingo (assembly GCF_003254725.2). Classification (NCBI taxonomy): domain Eukaryota; kingdom Metazoa; phylum Chordata; class Mammalia; order Carnivora; family Canidae; genus Canis; species Canis lupus. Next base: position 19,733,625 of record NC_064280.1, on the reverse strand, counting down.
TAAATTCTTCCATCAGCTATACCCTTAATGTCTTTATTTGCATTCAGCATATGGAACACGGACCCAGGAATCTCACAGTCTTCCAAAGACCAAAGGTGGAAACGTGCATGTACTTTATTTTATTAAATATATTTCTGGATTTTCAAATCAGTCGTATTTTACATTCACTAAATCTATTTTTAAATATACCAATAATTAATTTTAGAATATTTTTATGGTGTTAAAAGTCACCTCTGCTTTTTTCTAGTTTATCAATTCCAGTCTAATCATTGGTTTTGCTTTTTTATAAAAAATGAAATATTGAAGTCTAGATTCTCTTTTCAGTTTTATCACTTGTTAGCGGACGACTTTGGTGCTCTGGGGGATTCGAAGAAAACTGAAGCTTAGCCCCACCCTCAGAAAGTGGGAAATTAGATGGAGAAGTATCTGAAGGGCCTTGCCAGATACTTATATTCTGACACTGTTGGTCTACGGCTTGAGAACAGCTGTTCTGAAAAAAACTGGGTTTGAACAAAGTCTCTTCCTTCTGCTAATTTGAGCAACAAGAGACTTAAACTTCTAGGACCTCTATTTTCTATGTTAAAATGGATATAATAATTTATGTGTCATGTAGTTTTCAACCTAAAATGCTGAATGTACATTTCCCAGCACAGGGCTGGATGATGCGCTGGAAATACTTAATAAACGGGGCCATTACATCCAGCCCCATAATCCTATTTGTGACCAGTCATTTTGTTCTTGGGCCAAACTGAATTGCTATCCTTAAACTTTAGCCAGGAAAAATGTGTAACCACAATGGTCTTGACCAGGGCTTCACAGCACTTTAGATACCATGAAATATATAGAAAATTATAGTATTTGTAAGGCACATGGAACCTGTCTGAATATGGCCTAAGTTCTCTGCCTACCCCCTTCCCCAACACACAAATGCACACTGGAGGCTGAAGGAATCAATACACCTGCATACCAGGCCCTAGAAGTATGGGACGCTATGATCTAAGATTCTGGACAATGTCATAAGGACATTTGAGGAGTGCAGTTTCCTCTATCAGCTATTTAGAAAATGACCTCACAAGAGTTTAACAAACACATTGCTTACAGTATGTGTTAAGCATGGTATCATTAAAGAGGATGCTATATCACAAAATCACAGGCTAGAGTTCCTTGGTACTGTAAGACAAGCCCCTCTACAAAGAGGTAATAACTGACATTTCGATTGGAGGCACTATTCACCCATTCTTTCTTCACTCATCTGTAAGTAAAATTAAATACTGTTTAGAACAGTATAGGTAACTGTTGCACACCCGCTTTTCCAAATCCCACTGGGCATGGATGACATCACTAATAGAGCATCAAAAATCAAAATATGGCTCCCTTCACCATTTCCCTTTGCTCTGTGGCTTTCCTCCTCCACCCCAATATAGATGAGAAGACTTTGAGTATTTCACACTTAGGCGTGGTACCAAGACCTCCTCCAACCCACTGATACCAAGCAAACAATCTGCTGGGCAAGGATGGAGATTCTCACCAATGCTTATTACCCTGGAGCTACTGCTATCAGTTAGCAAATGAAAATCCTGAGATTGCTTTGCAAAAATGAGTTATTTTATTTTATGAAATTTGTATATGGGCTGTTCAAAGTTATTTGATATTAAAAATGTGAGAGGGAAACTCCACTGGGAGTCACAGAGCAGCAATAACATTTAAATAAATTACCAAGCCTGACACTCAAATAGTTTATTTTTCAATACCCTACCACTCTTCATGATAATTCCCAGCCATAACCATAATGCTTTTGGTACCAGCCTTGTTTATCACACCCCGGGAATGCTACCTGTTTTGCCTTTAATCCGATTCTAAGTGCTTTATCTTAAGAACGTACTGGACTACTTGCACACATAAATAGAGGAGCAGGAAATGATCCTGCCCTGGTTTGCTTCTAAGCAGCTCCTCTGCAGAGAGATGCCTCTGGAAGTGTGATACAGTCAGAGTCAAAGTCTCTGAAGGAGGGGATGCTTTCAGTGGTCAATCCTACAGCAAAGAAAACTCATTTCATTTTTTTTCCCCCTATTACAACTTGACTCCTCTGAGTGCTTATCCAGAGACAGGCAATTGGTTTTAAGGACTACTCTTGCTGTCAAAAGTAGATATTGATTTCTTAGGTTCTTTGTCTAAGAAACCCAGAGTAAAATGGTCACTGGGCCTGAATTTCAACACGAGTGGTGGTGTGGGCAACCACAAATGCTGATCCAGACCCTGTCCCTAATGATGTCTTCTGGTTTGGCAGATCTGCAGGTGAAAATCAGATTGAAAAAAGAAGGGGCCACTATGCCTGTGTGCCATCCCATCATGTCCAACATGGGGGCTGGGTACCGAGGAGGGGTTCAGAGCCCAGTGTGCCACATTCTGCTCATTCAGACTTACCCACTCAGTCTCGCGATAGGGAGGCAGAGTAAAGATGGGGATAAACGGTGACATGGGAATCCCCAAAATCAGATCCTTTTCCTCATCCTGTGATTAAATCACGGTGTGCCTTTTTCCTGCTCTCCTCTTAAAGCCTCCTCATTTCCTCATTTGTAAGAAGAATATTGGACTGGGACATACAATCTCAATGGGGCTTCTATCACCCCCGAATAGACAAAAATTAGTTCTTGAAGGAGTAAAAAACTCTTGACTATTACAGGTTCGTGACCTTTCAAAGTTCAATCCAACCCAGTAAGTTTATATTCATTACTATTGAACTTCTCTGGAATTTAAGTATAATTTTTAATCCACAGGAGTGCGATAATAAAAAAAAGTTTGAGAAACAATGTGCTAAATGAGCTATAATGTCTTTAAAATTCTAAAAGTATGGGATTTGAGGAAATACAGAGATCCCCATGAGATGGTGGGTCATAGACAATGAGCTTAATAGTGCAATTTTCTGTACTTTATAAGTTTAGATTTTCAAAATTAAAACTGAGGTTTATTTCTTTATAAACTGTTACAAGATAAATAGTGGCACCTAACTATGCCTATCCTACATTGTTTTCAGGCACAAATAACTAAGAGAAATAGAATTTTCTGGAAAACTATGATTTTCTATAAAAATCATTTTAAAATAGCCTACGTATTAACCTATCATTTTATGGAAAGGCATATGTAATTTAGAGAAAGGTATAAGAAAATAAAAACTATTATATAGAGTTCAGTATCTACTGTAAGTTTCCAACTATTAGCAAGTACAGCTTCATTTAGTCTCGTTCCAATTCTTCTTCAAAAACATGGTCAACTATTTTTCTCACCCTGTTTGCAAAAACCAGAGTCTTCCTGTTTGGATTTAAGTCTCAGATGCTTAAATTTTACAGAGATGCCTCAATTCTTTTAGGGTCAAAAGATCTTACCTGCCAGTTTATGGAGATTTAGCTGGCAGATATTCATTTTGCATTCTTCAAATTCTGAATTAGGTCTCTAGTTGTTCTCTCTATATTTTCGCCTTTGATCCTTCTTTAAACAAAGAAAAAGCAGTTTTCTTGAATGAACAACTTAAAGGGGGAATGTTTGCTAGGAAATGCATTGGGCATTATGATAAAAGCATGGGCTTTAAACACAGGTTCAAATTCTTTACCTTGGGAAAATTCACAGGTTGTGAACCTCAATTTCTTTGTAAACTATCTGCCCTAGGGATAGTGCAAGAACTCAATGGATAAGTATGAAGAATCATTATAGAATCTGCACATAATGGGCACTTCTTAGATGATGGTTATTGTTACTATTAAACAGGATTTAAAAGTATAAAGCAGGTTTCTTTACATTTCAAACCTCCTAAATTGGTGGATGTCTTGTGTGCCTCCTCCCTTTTCTCAGAATACCCCAATAAGCAGCAATCAGTGTAGAAGAGGTAATTAATCTGCAGTCCTCTTAAGAACTTTCCAAGTGTGTACTGTTCAAAAGATAAGATAAAGCTTATAGGAAAAATAGAACCAGTCAGATAGGGATTGGCCGGCTTTTGGATGGGCAATCTCCCATGTTAGTCAAAGCAGAAGTCCTCTCCACTTCTAGAACTCTTATTTCAAAGTCCCCTGAGCTTTACATGCTGTCATCTAACACAAAAATGATGCCCTCCTTGAAACTCTTACATATTTTCCAATGGTAACGTTTGGCCTCTTTTCTTCTCCTCACTTGAGCAACTATTGCTTTAAGACAGCTCCACATCTGGCCAAGAGCTGTTACCATGTTTAATGCCCTATGAAAAATTAGGCATTTTATAGGAGTAATTGCTGTGTCAGGCAGCTGGTGGTCAGATGCAACAGAGTTGATCGATTAACAGCTCACCCCACCCATAGGCAGAATGTCTGTGTGTGTGTTTGCACACTGAAGTCTGCAGGCAGTGGTTATAAACTCTTGCTCTTCCCAGGTGAGCCCGAAGACTGAGCCTAAGATGACAAATAGGCTGAGTCTCTCTGCGGTAGTATCAGCCCATCCTGCCAGCACCTAAATCAGAATATGAAGCATGTGATGGTTTGTAAAATGATAGATTGTTTTTGTAAATATTCTTCCTCAAACTTTTAAAAGCGTAGAGCTCTCAATTTACTATATACAACATTTGTATTATCCCTTTCCAAGGGAAGGGGGTCTGGTCTACTACTTCTGAAGATCACTGAGCTAGACAAGTGATACATTGGCTAGAACAGTGTTCTTTTTCCTCCTCTTTCCCTGATTTTGGAAAGAGTAATTTTTGACATCAGAGGAATTAGGAAGCAGTAGACATTAGCAGTGGAAGAAAGCTGAGACCTTATCTGGTCCAACTTTGAGTGAGAAGGGAACCAAAGCCCAGAAACATCCTGGCCGGTGAGTGAGAGTGTGTGAGGGAGGCCAGGATTGGGATGCTAAGGCCTAGCCAGTACTTCCCATAGCTCTTGGTTGCCTCTGGAGATTTTTACCAAAGCTAAGGAGGAAGGTCGCTGCAAATGAGTGGCATATAGTCTCCTTTGCATAGAGGGCGATTCAGATCCTTTTGAAAGATCATTAATGGATCTTCTGTACTATGGCTGACTCTGCTTTATTTATGCACAGAAAAGCACTTAATAAATGCTATTATATTGAGTTTAAGTCAGGTATGCTTCTTAAGTCTGGGTGCTTCTTAACAATCAAATTGAGCCAACAGCTTATAAGCTGGAGTATCTATAACATGTAATCCTGTTCCATATTAACACATGTCCTCAATTTATATGGTATCATCACCACAAATTCACGAATGGTTTTCTTCTGGGGTATACATCTGAAGAAACAGAATACAGGTATAAATTGAGATTTTAATAAAAAATGTCTAGAATCCTAGGATTAAAACAGTCATTACATATCTTAAAAATTTATTTGGACTACAGAAAGAGGTTGTGGCCAGCAGTCCACCAAAAATTCTTCTCTTCCTTATATGGTAATGAAATGTGAGTGGCTACGGCTGGGCTGCCCTCACTGAGATGATACCTGCCCGCTGAGGTCACATGACTCGTTTTCATGAATGTGAGGGGAAGTGATGTGTGTCACATCAGCGTGAGGACCCCTGAGAAGCAGCGTAGTTCTCTCATTTTCTTCCCTCATCTACTGATTGAATTCAGAGCACTCCCAGGCCCTGGGGGCACGATGGCAGATCTGCAACATGGAGGCACCTAAGGTCTTGAATCTCCATATGGAAGAAAGCCACTTGCCAACCAGGGCTACCCTCTTTGATTATTATCTGAGTCGAAATAAACTTTTACTGTGTTAGCCCCTGATACTGAAGACTCTACATGACAGTAGCCGGAGTCAGCTTAATCTACGGGTCAAAGCAAAACTGATCCTCACCAAATATCGTTTAAAAGGAAACTACCATTTCACAAAAGAGACGTCCAATTGTACCAAGTGTTGTCAGTGCCAAACAAAGAGTTGTGTATCTCATACTCCATCTCTGCGATATATATATACTTAGAGTCATGAACTGGGGATAGTAATTGAAAGGTCAGATTGATGAGACTGGCTCCAGAGATAAGATTTCTATGACAGGTTGATGGATACTCCACTATCAAGGTGTACTTTTAATCATAATCTCATTACTTTACTTCTGATGGTTGGACTCACCTTGTGAGAAAATTTGGTTCTGTTTTCAAGCTAAGAATGGCCTTCAAGGCCAGGGGGGAAGTGATCGGAGTAGCAGAGAGAAGGGAGTCACAGAGAGAGGGAGGGAGAGAGCAAGAGAGAGAGAGAGGAAGACAGAGGGGAGAGAGACACTCAAGAATATGTGGGTGGAGAGACTCTACCCTTGAAGCCGTGGAGAGAATGGAGAGCTCATACCGAATGCAGCGTCTGCAGATGTCTCTGTAGAACCAGGAGGAAGTCATCCCAAGCCAATAAGCATGTCATGGGGAGAAATGAGGATTTAAACTTAATAGCAAATAGATCCAGCAATGCAGCTTTGTAGAGCTGTGGGGGAGTTTGGTTCTTAGCCCAGAGAGAGCTTAATAGAAGTCAATAATGAAATCATCAAGATGCAAGCATTAAATGCTTAAATGTGCTGTCTTTGCCTCTGATTACAAAGGCTTTGTTTCTCTCCAAGCACAACCTCAAAGTACACCACGGAATCCTCACTCAAAGGAAAACGAAGTACTCACTTTACAAAAATACAAGTCATGTTGTCTTAGTTCATTATCTCTTTCTTTCTGGAGGGAAAATCGAACACAAGGACACAGAAATAGCTAAAGGATGGAGGCCAGGGAGAGCCTCAAACATAAATTGAAATGCCTGTTCAAACAGCTTTCCTGTAACAGCCATTCAGTTAAAAATACTGCTTTTTACATGATCCTCTCTCCCCACAAATTTAACAGCAGTGGACCAGTTCCTTCACCCATTTCCAATCTTTGTCAACATTTATTTTTTTAAAGATTTTATTTATTTATTTATTCATGAGAGACACAGAGAGAGTGGCAGAGACATAGAGACATAGGTAGGGGGAGAAGCAGGCTCCATGCAGGGACTCCAGGATCACGCCCTGAGCCAATGTCAGGCACTAAACCACTGAGCCACCCAGGGATCCCCTCAACATTTATTTATTAAACTTCATCATACTCTAGATAGGAATGTAAATACATTGTACTCACACAAAGCAAAGGCCAGGTGTTATTTTTAGTGACACCACACCTCATGCTAGTGGAAGCACTAAGAATAAATCTGGTGGTAATTCTTGAGGAAGTATCCTAGAGAAACTCTCCCTGTAGAATTAGAGATACTAAAATCCTAATCCTAAAGATATTAAAACTATGATAATATTATTTTTAAAGATACAAAGGACAAATCTTTAAAAATATGCTTTTTGTCCATACTTGTATTCATTCAAGCAGCATGTACTCAGAAGCCTCTCTGAATTAGCCACTGTCCCTTATAGAAGGCCATTGTAGAGATGAATACGGAACAGTTTCTGCCATTGAGAGGGTCAAATGGGACTATTTTACTCTCTTCTAGAAATACATTTCAAAGAAGAAGAAGAAGAAGAAGAAGAAGAAGAAGAAGAAGAAGAAGAAGAAGAAGAAGAAGAAGAAGAAGAAGAAGAAGAAAGAAGAAGAAGAAGAAAAGGAGGAAACCGAAGATCAAGGATTACATAGAAAATTGCATGGTATTTTCCAACAGAGAGAGGAGCAGAGGAGCATCAAACATTTCCAACGTTTCTGCTGTTTTCTGTTTTTCTGCTGCTTTTCTACATGAAGATTAGAACACAAAGGGTAAAGTGAGGGTTTTCTCTTCTTATGTTTTGAAAACAGGAATATTCCTTCTAAATCTGACAAAGAACCTTAGGCCTTCCTATTTCTTTTTCTGGAGCGTCTTTCTCACCAAACTCAAGCAAGGAAGGACATCACAGAGAAAAGACACATTGTGCTTCAGTATGTTACAAACAAAACATCCCAGATGAAGCAAGTCAGAAATGGGAATTTAAAGACGCTCCTGCTTTGGGGCATCTAGGTGACTCAGTTGGTTAAACCTCCAGCTCTTGATCTCAGCTCATGTCTTGATCTCAGTGTTGTGAGTTCAAGCCCCACATGTAGCCTACCATTACAAAAACATGGGTAAAAACCCTCCTCCTTTGCCTGGTCAACTTTCCTGGAGGTCCTAAGGCAAACATTCAAAAATGAACATCAGGTTTCCAAAATTATGGATTCAAGCTATTGGTTTTCTCCTTCTATTAATTGGACAGAGGATACAACTGTGAATATATGCACTGCCTATTATAGGCTCATTTATTCTATTTTCTGTAGTTCATGAGTCTAAGGGCAGCACTGAAAAAGGAATTCAGACCATTAAATAGATATCTGTAAAGAAATATAAAATTCAGAAAAGTTATTTTTTTCATTTATTTTTTTATTTTAGTATTTTAAAATAAAGATGCAATTTACATAGAGTAAGATGTACAGATTTTCACTGTACAGTTAGATGAGTTTTAAAAAATGTATGTTTGTATAATCACCACCCCAACAAAAACAGAACATTTTTATCACCCTAGAATGTTTTCTTTCCCAACAGTACCTATTCTCTCTAGGCAATCACTGTTCTGGTTTCTCTCCCTCCAGCCTAGTTCTGCACTTTCTAATATAAATGAAATCATGCAGTATTCTCTTGTGCCCACCTTCATTCATTCAACATGGTGTATTGAAATTTTCTAAATCTGATGTGAAAACTCTTGCTTAAGCCTTTTTGTGTTTGCATATTATTAATCCTCTTGGAAGTCCAGTTACTCAGTCATTGACTAAATATATGGTCAATGGCACAAGAAACTGCACACATTTTTCCAAATGGGAAGCTATTTATCTACCCCTTCAACAATTTCTACATCCTTGCCAACATTTGGATTTGTTCATCTTTTTAATTTTAATCATTTTAATGAATGTGAAATGGTATCTCATCAAGGCCTTAATGTGCGTTTTCTTGATTAATAACATTGTTGAGGGCCATTTCTTTTTTATTTTTTAAGATTTTATTTATTTATTCATGAGAGACACAGAGAGAGAGAGAGAGAGAGAGAGAGAGAGAGAGAGACAGGCACAGGGAGAATCAGGCTCCACACAGGGAGCCCGATGTGGAACTTGATCCCCGGACCCCAAGATCTCACCTTGAGCCGAAGGCAGACACTCAACCACTGAGCCACCCAGGTGTCTCATTGTTGAGGGCCATTTCAGATGCTTATTGTCCATATTTCTATCCCTTTTCATGAAGTATATGTTTTTAATAGATTGTGTCTTGCTTTTTTTTTCATTGTTGATTTGTAGGGGCTTTTTTTTTATACTCTAAACATTTGCACATTGTCATATATATGTATTGCAAAAATTTCTCCTATCCTGTATGTAAATATTCAGTTTCTTAATTGTGCCTTTTGATGGATAAAATTTTTAAATTTTGATGGAGTTCAATATATGGTTATTTTTTTCTTCTTAAGGCTATTGCTTATTTTTCTTTAAGAGATCTTTGCCTAGTTCAGGGTTACAAAAAATTCATTTACGTTTTCTTCTCTAAGAACATGATCCATCTCACGTTAATTTTTATATATATGGTGTCAGGTAGGAGTTCAGGCTAAAAAGAAAGAAATTTCTCCTTTCCATCACTTGGAAACAAATTCAATATACACTTTGTGTGTGAGCCCACATATATTTGTACATGTGTGTATATGTAAAACGTCATGCGTGATCTATTGCTATATTTAGATATATAGAGAATAAGCACCCTTAGTTCATCATGATTAATAAATTTTCAAGGGTACAGGTTGGATAAGGCCATGGCTCCTTTTCTTAAAGGAGTAACTCCAGGAGGTCAAAGCTAACAAGTGATTTGGAAAGTTTTTAGCATCCTAGTTAAAATTGATATCTTCGAATCAATAAACTGAGAAAGAAGAGGAATATGCTGGCCATATAGGAAGATTTCAACCTCTCTAGAGTTAGAGGGTTTGGCTAACATCTCAGGAAGTGACTGGTCAGTCTCCAGAAATCCCTTGGGAAGTAGACTGGAAAGAGAAATCATTAGATTTTGATTTACAGTTGGAAAAACATATTACATCCAGTAATCATGTAAGACCTGTACCAGGAAATGATCCCAGATGTGGAAATACCAGCAGGGAAAACAGCAATGTATTAGTGATGGGTTCAATATCTTGGAAAAAGGTGCAGTTATGAGGCATGCATTATATTCTAAAGTCTCCTAGAAAGATCTCTTTACAAATAAAGAATTTAATTTGGGCATATTTTGTGGACATTTGTATCTTAATTCACCTCTGCCTACTAAGGTAGGTATGCAAGACAATCTGATTTTGTATAAAATTAATTTTGCTACATAATCTGTCAATACCTGTGAAACTATGCCATAATAAAAATATATATTTTTCCTGCATATCAATCATTACTCATTTTATCTGTACCAACTTTACCACTACTACATGCTCTGGGGTTTTTTTTTTCTTCATTTTCATGGGCAAAAACATGGCAAAGAAAGGAGACTCTCCAGTTTGCTAAGGCAGCTTCACGGAATCATTAAGAACCATTAAAAAAAAAAAAAAAGATTTTTAAAAATCTGGAAGTTTCCCCAAATGGGATTCTTGTAATTGTAATTTATTCATGTTTAAATAAAATTGAATTGTCTATTACATAGAAATAAGTGAGGTTTTGCTTTAGAATGTCTCGGGTACATCAACATGATAATATGTGCTACGAATATGTTTCTCAAATATGTTTGATAACAGAATACTTTATTAACATCTTCCAGAATCGAATCCTATTCACATTCTCTGGAATAGTGTCCTCTGGAACACAGTTTGAGAAATGATGATCTAGTCTAGACCAATCTGTAACATTATCCACGAGCCACCAGCTCTTGTAATCCTGAATGCCCACAGAAATCCTAATTTTCCCTTATATATCTTTTTAGCTATCCCGGAACACTAATGAGGAAAGACACAGGAAAATTTGATGGTTTTGTACAGAAATTCGGTGGGCCTCACACCGGCCTATAGCAGACTTCTCTGTTCAAATCCCATCCAGTAGCCCCTAGCCTAATAGCTTGTCAAATCACAATGTAATTCATTCTTTTCCCCCCCTTGAACCTGCTGGAAGAGTTAGTATGTAAATTTCAACCTATTTTTAAGGGTTATTTTCACTCAAGTGAAATCTATCAAGGAAGGAGGGTTATTTTTACAGCATACAGCAACCGCTGATCACCATGGCAACCGGCCTGGTGAAATGCAATAAAGCATCCCTCTGTTATCGTAAACACAAAAGGGAAACACTGAAATCTAAAAGAAAGGCAATTATTGTAGAGGAAAGAAACAACACGCCAATGGAACATTTGCAATATCGAGTGACTTCACCCAGCCAAACAATATTTCCAGAGCTAGCCCTGTCCAGCCTTTGGGCTCTGCTAGTTGGGACTGAACAAAGGTTGGATGAAGAGTCTCTGGAAGAACCAGGGTTGTTTTCACTTCTAAATGACAGAATCACACACATGATTTCAAACCAATATAAACTTTTTTTTTTCCTTTTCTCATTTCTTAAAACATGAAATGGGCTTAGAAAACATAGACATTAGGGAGGAGGAAAAAAATACCCATATAAGTCTGGTTTTCTTTAGGGGCATATTTTCTTGTTGGCTGTGGAATTGTGGATGGAAACAAAAAAAAAAGAACAGTCTGCTTGGATCGCAGCAATTGTTTTATATAGCTTCTCCTCTCTTAATTGTCTTTTACTAGGATTATTGGTAAATTCCAAGTAGATGAAAGCAGAACCACTGTTAACTATTACTCAAATTTAGACTCAGAAAGCTCCAAGATTCATGTAAAATCCAGTGAGCCAAGAGTATTAGAAGACATATAAATTGACATATAAATTGAGATAAGTTAAAGCGTAAGAATTTTTGTGCCAATATTGTAGATTAGGGAATTGAGGTCCATAAATGTTTGAGTTAAAGATGAGCTGAATACAAAGAGTGTCTTGGAAGTGTAGAAAAAGCACTAAGGAAACTTAATAAGTCATTTTATCTTTTGAGGATTTGTTTCCGCACCTGCATGTATCTTGAGTAGGTTTTTCTCTCCCTATAAGGATCACATCCGACTTGTGTATTTAGAATTGAAGGAGGATTTTCTCCTTTCTGTTCTCAGGCTCTGACCTTGATCACTGCTCTGATGCTCTGCTCTGGGCACAACTGCCTTAGCCATACTCTCGGCCCACAGATCACAGCACATACTCTCCCCTCAATATGGAGCTCTACGGAGCCGGGCATGGTGTTTTCCCTCAAACAACTACCAAGCTGAGTTTAGTTTTATGGACTTTACTGTGTTTGCGTAAAACCAAAGGGAATTACATCATATGAAACAAGACAATAAAACTCACAAGTCATATATAACATTTACAGTCCAAAGGGAAAGTGCCCAAGGTTAAAGGATTCATGGGTACAGTTCAGTTACGAAACTTGCCTTTTGGTCCATAATTCTCTCTGAAAAAAAGACACCTTCCTTTTGTCCTCATCTTATAACTTTCTCTAGCCATTTTGGGGAGCACTGCTTCCTATTCACCAAGGTTGGGTTCATTCCAAGATCCACACTTCTGCCTCTATCAATATGTTTCATTCGTCATTGAAACAACACATATTAAGTGCCAAAATCATGATCCACACTTTAGCCATAGAGCAGTGAAGAAAACATGAAAATCCAGGCCTCCTGGAGCTTCTGTTTTAATGGGGGGGGGGAGAGGGAGGGAGGAATGGACAACAACAAAAATATGTAGTCTATGAGATGGAAATAAGTTCTACTGAGTAAAATAAAGGAAGAAAGAAGGCTGGTGAATATAAGGGTGAATAGGAGAAGGGAAAATACAAATTTTAATAGGATATTGAATAAAGACCATAGTGAGATGGTGACATTTGAGTTAAGACTCAAAAGAGGTGAGGAAATAAAGTACATAAATACAAGGAGAGATGGGGATTCTTGCTCAAATGAATGAAATTGCAAAGGTGCTGAGACAGGAGAATTTCCAGAATGTTCTGGGAGACCAGTGTGGCCGGTAGCTAGAGCCCATTGAGCAAAGACAAAAATAGTAGATAATGAGGTGGGTGAGGCAGAGGAGCAGCTCCTGCTTATATATTCATATTCAACTCTTGCTTATATGTATATACATATAAATTCTTGTTTATACATGAATACTATTTATATTCATTTTCATCTCTTGTTTATATGTACATATGTATTTTGCCATTATGAGTGTTGATATATGGTAATAGAAGTAAGGTGAGACCATTTTTTTCTGCATATATATTTGTAAACACCTATATATTTAAGACTTAGACTACAGGATTTTTGATGGTTTTCTAAACTTTTGTTAAGCCACATGTAGCCTTAGAAATGGTCTGTACTGGTGTCCTGGGGGGAAAAGTATGTATGATTTGATCATGTTCATAATTCACTATTTCCTTCAGTAGTGGGTTAGGATAATGAGTCCCAGATTGACCAACAAGTTGTCATGGGGAATAAAGTTGTACAGATTGGCCTTCCAATATATCTTCTTTTATTTGCATACTTGTTTTTCTGCTGCTATTGTTCACAAAGTATCATTTTTCGTTTATATCATATCTTGCAAAGTAATAAAAAACATTATAATTCCTGCATTGTGGCTCCTTAGCGATTCACAGCATTGTCTTTTAATCCTTCTCCCTCATTCGATTCGTGTCAGGAGCTGTTTCAGACTCTGTACACCTGTCATTTCATCCACACATAAAGCCAAATACCTGCCCCTAGACATAAATGGTAGCATTTGCTTTTTCACTTTGTGCCACTGCTGCTCCGTAATGTCCAGACCATGCCTTTCCATTTCAGGATTGTTAGTGTTCTAATCTGAGTTACCTGTAAAAAATCCCTTTATCACTAATGTGTAGGTTTCAGAGGGAGTCATGACCTGGACCCACATAGGGTGTGTTCTCATCCAAAGAGTATCATTTTGATTCACACCTATGGAATTTTTTTCTTTTCCCTATTTTTGATTATAAAAAATTCTTTCCTTTTTTTTTTTTTTACTAGAAAGCATTATTTTAATTTCATCAAGGGGAAAACAATCAATTACTTACTAAAAATGTTAGCATGTTTCATTCCATAATAATGCAAAAAAGTTCAATGATTCCATGTTATGGTTTGAGAATAATATATGAGGCATCAAAGACTAAAGATGAATGTTTTTCTTGCAGTTCCAAATGATCCAATTTTCAGAAATTCATCTCCATACTTTCTATTCACCAACCCATACTACTTTGTTCTCTGAGACTACTTGTTGGTCGAGTAGTGTTGGTCGAGTAGTATCCTATCCATACATACTTTTTCCGCCTTGGCACTCTGATATAGACTATTTCTTTCTTTTTTTTTTTTTTTTGGTATAGACTATTTCTAAGACTACATGTGGCTTGCTTTAGTGGCCTAACTTAGTGACAAACTGCATGCTTATCACTTTGGGGGCAAATACATTTTTTTAAGTGTTGAGGTTAAAATATTAACCTCAAGTGTTTTAGAAATCTGATCTATATGCAAACCCTCCAATCACCAAAATTTTTGTCATTGCTTGATTTTTATCACTTAAAAAAGAGGTCAATTAACCATGACATGTAATACTTTAGAACCATGTCAAAATACTGCGATGATAATATGAAGAAATACTCTCCAGAGCTCAATGAAACCGAAGACTGAAACATCCAGCTTTTTAGCATCATGGTTCTCCACCTTGATATACCTCCCCCTTCACCATCATATTTGTCAAGTGATATAAAAAAAAAAAAAGTTTTTCAGTGGTGCCTGGGTGGCTCAGTTAGTTTGGCACCTGCCTTCTGCTAGGATCATGACCTCAGGGTCCTGGGATTGAGCCCCATGTCGGGCTTTCTGCTCAGTGAGAAGTCTGCTTCTCCCTCTCCCTCTGCCCACCCCCTCAGCTCTCTCTTGCCCTACCTCAAATACATAAATAAAAACCTTTAAAAAAAAAAGTCTTTTAATTTCTGGCTCTTTGTTTGATCTATGCATCCAGAACTCTCTGAAGGAGCCACCAATACGTGCCTACTCTTTACAATGAATTACATGGGTATATTAGCATTTTTTACATTAATAAAGGAGTATAAAAAGAAGTTAAAAGAGGTGCAAAGTGTATAACCAATATATTGAACAAGCCACAAGTCTCTCTTTTTTTTATTTTTTAATTTATTTTTTATTGGTGTTCAATTTGCCAACATATAGAATAACACCTATTGCTCATCCCATCAAGTGCCCCCCTCAATGCCCATCACCTAGTCACCCCCACCCCCGCCCACCTCCCTTTCTACCACCCCTTGTTCGTTTCCCAGAGTTAGGAGTCTCTCATGTTCTGTCTCCCTTTCTGACATTTCCGACTCATTTTTTCTCCTTTCCCCTTTATTCCCTTTCACTATTTTTTATAGTCCACAAATGAATGAGACCATATAATGTTTGTCCTTCCCCGATTGACTTATTTCACTCAGCATAATACCCTCTAGTTCCATCCACATCGAAGCAAATGGTGGGTATTTGTCATTTCTAATGGCTCAGTCATATTCCAGTGTATACATAGACCACATCTTCTTTATCCATTCATCTTTCGATGGACACTGAGGCTCCTTCCACAGTTTGGCTATTGTGGCCATTGCTGCTAGAAACATCGGAGTGCAGGTGTCCTGGCGTTTCATTGCATCTGAATCTTTGGGGTAAATCCCCAGCCATGCAATTGCTGGGTCGTAGGGCAGGTCTATTTTTAACTCTTTGAGGAACCTCCACACAGTTTTCCAGAGTGGCTGCACCAGTTCACATTCCCACCAATAGTGCAAGAGGGTTCCCCTTTCTCCATATCCTCCCAACATTTGTTGTTTCCTGTCTTGTTAATTTTCCCCATTCTCACTGGGGTGAGGTGAGATATCATTGTGGTTTTGATCTGTATTTCCCTGAGGGCAAGTGATGCAGAGCACTTTCTCATGTGCGTGTTGGCCATGTCTATGTCTTCCTCCGTGATATTTCTGTTCATGTCTTTTGCCCATTTCATGATTGGATTGTTTGTTTCTTTGCTGTTGAGTTTAAGAAGTTCTTTATAGATCTTGGAAACTAGCCCTTTATCTGATACGTCATTTGCAAATATCTTCTCACATTCTGTAGGTTGTCTTTGAGTTTTGTTGACTGTATCCTTTGCTGTGCAAAAGCTTCTTATCTTGATGAAGTCCCAATAGTTCATTTTTGCTTTTGTTTCTCTTGCCTTCGTGTATGTATCTTGCAAGAAGTTACTGTGGCTGAGTTCAAAAAGGTGTTGCTTGTGTTCTCCTCTAGGATTTTGATGGAATATTGTCTCACATTAAGATCTTTCATCCATTTTGAGTTTATCTTTGTGTATAGTGTAACAGAATGGTCCAGTTTCATTCTTCTGCATGTGGATGTCCAATTTTCCCAGCACCATTTATTGAAGAGACTGTCTTTTTTCCAATGGACAGTCTTTCCTCCTTTGTCGAATATTAGTTGGCCATTAGGTTGAGGGTCCACTTCTGGATTCTCTATTCTGTTCCATTGATCTATGTGTCTGTTTTTGTGCCAGTACCACACGGTCTTGATGACCACAGCTTTGTAGTACAACCTGAAATCTGGCATTATGATGCCCCCGGCTATGGTTTTATTTTTTAATATTCCCCTGGCTATTCAGCATCTTTTCTGATTCCACACAAATCTTAAGATAATTTGTTCCAACTCTCTGAAGAAAGTCCATGGTATTTTGATAGGGATTGCACAAGTTTCTCTTGATCTTTCACCACAACTCTAAGACTGACGAAGGGGAAAAGCTTTCCCTAACTCTGGATTTTTTTAAATTAATTAATTTATTTATGATAGACATAGAGAGAGAGAGAGAGAGAGACAGAGGTGCAGAGATACAGGAGGAGGGAGAAGCAGGCTCCATGCCAGGAGCCTGACATGGGACTCGATCCCGGGATTCCAGGATTGTGCCCTGGGCCAAAGGCCACTGAGCCACCCAGGGATCCCCCTAACTCTGGATTTTAAACGGGGGAATGTAATTTTAGCCTTCTGACTCTTCTGCTTACTGTTTACCCAGAGAGAGCCCTTGGCTACTTGAGTTCATAAATACTGTCTCAGTTCATGAATAACTTATTAAAGTCCAAAATGCATTTCATGATAAGTCTCTCCACCGTAGGTCCTCGTGTACTGTCTGCTTACAGAGCTAGAGGCATTGGTTGGTTCTTTCTTTTTCTTTCCTGGCTGAGCATTTCCCTGTCTGCTCCCACTTGATAATCACTGCTTTAACCACCCCTGACGGAGAGAACCCTAAAAGAAAAGAGTCTAGTTAGACACAGACAAGGCACTTGTCCTTTGGTCGTAGAGCTCTTTCTGGGCAGCAGGACAGAGGACAGCTGTCCTGGGATTTTATCCCAGGTCGTACTTCCTTAAGTGGGGCTTTCTGGCTGCAGCTCCCATAACGTGGACAGGACATCCTCTGAGGTGGCCTTTCCCCCCTCATCCCCTGGTTCACTCCACATCCTCAATCTCTCAGGGAAACTTCATTGTCCTCTCCAGGTGATCTCGAGCAGGATGAAGAGGTCTCCAAGCTGGTGTTTTTTCCCACTTTGGGCCATATCGGTTTTACCAAAAACACTTGTGCATCACTGCCACTTATTTTGAAGTTTTGCATTTTGTTCTGGTTTGGTGCATCCATGATGTCTTGGTATCTCGGCACGGCCTCACTTTGAACACTTCCTACAATTTCAAACAATACCTTTCCTTTAACTCAGGACCACTCTCCTTGAGCAGACGAGTAGGGCTGCCTGGCTCTCCTTCCCATTTCTCGAGTCACATCACTTTTCACTCTTCCAAATTAATATTTCACACCCCCTGCACACGTCTCCGGCCACCACAATTTCTCTCCAACTGATGACATTCCTCATTTCACTGAGAGACTAGAAGCAACCAAATGAGAACTTCTACATTCCCACCCCCAAATATACCAAGCAATCTGCCTATGTTGCCTATACAAGACATCACCTCCCCAGCCAGTAAATGCATGAGCATTCCCAGCCCTTATCTAAAACTGATCCTCTACTTATTATCTGGACCCCCACCTGTCCACTTCTAAAATAACACTCCCCTTCAATTTTTTACCCTCTCTCCTGTGCCATCAAAATTTCCCACTTAATTGGGTCATTCTTATCAGAATACCAACATACCACTTCTATCTTTCTGCACCACCTTATTTTTTACTCCCCTTTACAGCAATACTCCTTAAAAATGGTTTTCGACGTTTTCTATCTCTATCCTTATTCCTCCCATTCTTTCTTGAATCAACTCCAATTAGGCTTTTATCACCCCACTCCAATAAAACTGATCTCAGGAAGGTCAGCAATGGCTATGTCTGTAAATTATTTTAACTTGACCTGAGAGCATTTGACACGAGATATTTCCTGTCTTCGTGAATCACTCTCCTCACTTGGCCCCATGACATCACTCTGCCTTGGCTCTCCTTGCTCACTGGCTGCTCCTTCACTGTCTTCTCTTTTGGTTCCTCCTCTTCTTATTAACTGTGACCTTGTGTGAATTACTTAACCTTTCTGAGTTCCCTCATTTGTGAAACAGAATTAATAAGAATAGCCAGCTCGAGATTATTTTGATGATTAAATGAACTAATATAAATAGTGTCTGGTACAAAGTAAACACTACATAGGTGTTAGCTTTTATCACCACTACCACCATCATCATCACCATCATCATTCTGACCACTTAATACCATAGTGTCCCCAGGGCTCAGTTCTCAGAACCTCTCCTTTTTACTATTTACATCATTCCTGTGGTAATTTCATCACTTTTATGACTTGAATTACCATGAAGAGACTGATAAAACCCAAATTCCTATCTCCAGTCTTATTTCTACTGTGAGCTCTAGACTTGCATGTTTAACTCCTTAGTGACTACCTCCACTGGATGTTCAACAGTTATTTCAAGCAAACTTTTTATTTTTTCCCCCTAAACCTAAAACTCTCATGAGTTGGAACTTCTCACTTAATTGTAACTCTGTTCCATTGCTCAGGCCAAAACCTTGACATCTTCTTAGTGGTCTCTTCACCTATAATTTACTTTGGAATGTAAAGTATAGTCAGTAGGATCAGATTCTGGTTAGATCAACTTTGAATGTTGGGGGGGGCACCTGACTGGCTGTCAAGAATCCCCACTACAGACGTAGCCACCCAGCATCTGATCAGTTGGGAGATTTGGCAGGTCTCATTCCAGATCTGGCCACTCCAAGCCCTTCTATTAGCCCTGTCTCACTGGGCAACCAACATTTGCTGATTAGCTACTGGATGTCAAATTTTATTTTTATTGGTGAAACTAACAACCTATTAATTAGCATGATAATGTTAGAAATGGGCTGTCTTTGGTGAAATTAAGGCATTTAATATAAACAGCTTAGAGATACAAGCAGATATTCCCCTGAGGCCTATATCCTGAAGGTCTTAGGGATGGGTTCCTGGAGTGGGATTCCTAAGTAGTCTCTCTCTGTCCAGCCAGTAATGTAGGATTTCTGAGTGCAAGATTCTGACTATAGGGCAAAGAATCCTACCTCCTGCCTCAGAAAAGGCCCTGCTTGTACCTGGAGTTAATTATACTTCCAGCATGGGAAAGCTTGACTGCCACTGAATGAGTCTACGTGAATCGATGAAATATTTTGTTTCTCTTGACAAAGAATGTTTGTTTGGCCAATACGCAGCATGCTGCAGAATGTGGTCTGAGATCTGTGTTCATTATAACCAGATATTTCGTTGTTCCCTGACAATGTCGGACTTCAGCAGTGACAAGGATTTCCTGAGAATAACCTAAGGATACTGCACATGACCAAACTGACTTAGATCTTCTTACCTCACACCCCCTACTTTGTCCATCAGTGGATCCCCCACCAAGCACAATGAAGCAGGGGCTGTTTTGTTTCTGGCTATATCTCCAGTGCTCAGAACTGGGTCAGGCACATAGTAAGTTCTGGATAATTTTGGTTGTCAATTAAATTCTTAACATTCATATGGAATAAAAGGTGATGTTGAAGTACTGTTTTCATTCATTTAAAAATTGTCTGGAATCATTTTAAAAAACATTTTCTAAAATTGCTATTCTGTGTGTGTATCAAACATCCCTACTAGAACAGGGAGTCCTTGGAACTCTTGGCTTTGGAAGCAAGAGTGGAAGACAAATATTTGCAAATTAACCTACAGTTTGCGAGGCTTTGTCTGTCGCTGCCATACAGGTGTTTATCATTCCCAAAGAAAGCAACAGTCATTTTGTTCATTGGAGCTGCTCCTGCTATAAGTTGTACCCTGTTGGGTGCCAGGACTCCCCCAGACCAGGTACCTCTAAGGGCTGCTCACCTGGCTACACAGAGACCCCTCAGAAGCCTTGAAATTACCTCTTGTAAGGTCTTGATTACTTTCTTGCATGGGACTTCGTGTAGATTGCAGGGAAAGGGGGAGAGAATGATAGAGGACAGAGAGACTGTTTCTCTTCTCTGTTTCCTTAAAACAAGACTGCCGAGCCCCTCTCAGGTCCCCTCTCACTGCTCCCAAAATGGTCCTCAGAAATCTTGCCCAATCAAATCCTATGATGTAGAAGTTAGGGATTAAATTAGAGGAACTGATTCTGTCTGCCCCGCCCCCATGGCCTGGGGAGGTGGGTGGGGAAAGGGAAGAGGATGAGTGGAGAGGGGAGGGGACAAGGGTGGAGAGGGCAGAGTGGGAAGGGAGTGGATGGGTCCCCGGGGTCCTTGGCAGGTCTAAGGACAGGAGCCAAAGATACACGGTGTTATACTATATGTTGACAAGTTGAATTTAAATTTAAAATAAATGAATAAAATTAAATGAACCATAAAACTAAAAAAACAAAGCAAAACAAAAAAGCAAAAGATACCAAGGGATAATAAAACTGAGCAATAGATGAAGAAAGTGGGTGGAGGGTGCAAAAGAAAAATAAAAACGTGAGACAGAAGAGGAACCTAGAAAAAAAAAAATAAAATAAAAAGAAGAGGAACCTAGGTTACCTATTGAACTTACCAAGTTGAACAAAGGAAATTTCATTTAAATGAGTCCGGAGGCCCACTCTCCACCCTCTACCCTCCACTTCCCAAACCCTCACCCTCCATCCCCGCCCTCTACCCCCCTCTCACCCCCCACCACTCCTGGTCCGTTGCAGTACCTTGCAAGTGACACCACCTTGGCTGCTGCTTTTCTACCCAAACAGGAGGAAGGGGGAATTTCCCCTTATCCAGAAGAGGCAAGAAAATACCATAATTCAGTCAATGACACTCAACCACCTTGAACTCCCTTTCCTCCAATGAACTTTCATTCAAAGCAGCCTCTCCCAAATTCCTCCTTTTCTCTATTAAGTTCTGTTCCTCTTTTTTGACCTCCTGACTTGTCAGTGGTCAGCTTGCTTGTCCTGAATGGCAATTCCTCTCATATTCCCCAATACACCCATTTTGCTGATAAAATAACTGGCTATTTGCCTTTAAAGGTCAACACCTTTTAATTCTGTTGTGGGAGCTCTGATCTGGTTTTCACAACTACAAAGTCTCCGCTTTGGTTTGCTCTTCTCATTCTACCTCCTTCTCTTTCTGATCTCTCTACCTTTCTTCCCTGCTCTCTGCCAAAGTGCAAAACACTGATGAGGCTTCAGAGTGAGGGAAGCAGGGCCCGCTTAAATTCTTGTGGTTTACAATTCCAAGTTTTATTTTTTTTTAATAGAATATATGGTCAAGAATCATGTCACATAGGGGTGCTTGGGTGGCTCAGTCAGTTAAGCATCTGCCTTTGGCTCAGGTCTTGATTTCAGGGTCCTGGGATGAAGCCCTGCTGCTGGCTTTCTGCTCAGAGGAAATCTGCTTCTCCCTCTCCCTCTGCTGGCAGCTCCCCCTGCTTGTGTTCTCTTTCTCTCTCTCAAATAAATAAATAAAATCTCAAAAAAAAAAAAAAAAAAAGAATATCATCACATAGAGAGTAAGGCCCTGTTGTACCTCTGAATGACGGATACCCTCTCAATGCTGATTGTTATTGATCCCCTGATTATATATTCCACTCATACAAATCTGCTTACTTTCTTCTACCCTCAGTATTTAATCCTAAATTCTACAGGACAAGTTCATGGGACAGAAACTCAGAAATATAGTCCTTGGGCCTGAGCCCAGCCCCACCACAGGCTAGTTCCGAGGTTCCCCCCACATGTTACTTGCTTTCAATTGTAATTATGATTCTGTGTTTTGTCCTTTGAGTTTCTACCTTAATCTCCCATTGTGGTCACTCTAAACAGAGAATATTCGGTGTAACGGGATCATTATATATGAAAGTGACTTACATATGATTGGGGGAACCCCTTTGTATTTTATACAAATCATATATGATAATATATATTAAGTACTTTGAAAACTGTAAAGCAGGATACAAATGTGATTATTCACTCTCCCTCCTCACTTTTTATCCCCTTGTCTTTCTTGTACAGACATGCACTAGAGGATGTGACTTCAGTGATTGTATGTAAGTTCCTCTCCAGAAATGCCACTGTAAGTGGTAGTTATAATGTCAAATTTCAGCAGCTGGCTCTCCAATGCAGACTTGTTTAACCCAATTGTCATTCAGCTGGTAATCACCTTTCTTTCCTGGAAAAACCGCAGGAGTGGTGCTGCATCAGCAGTGAGATGGATAATAAAACAGAGCGACTCGGAGACGAAAGGAGAGAGAGCTGGGCCCTGCGCATTAATGGACAATGAAAGCAAATTTGGCTCATGGTAACGTTGGCTTCAAGCTGTAGATCATCTCTCTTCTCCCTGCCACTCTCCTAACAGAAGGAAGGAGTGTCTCCAGGAGAAGAGAAGCCATCAGGTCAAACAAGATCTTACCTGGAGGACAGGTGACCATAGTCAATAATTATGTGACTAACTCAGTGAGAATCAGAAATGAACTATTGGTTCTAAAATCTTACCTGTGATCTGACCTGTTCTCCAGAAAGTTTATAGTTCCATCTAGAAAGTGCTCATCACTTCCACTAAGAACTATTAGAAGATTTGGGATAATTTTAAATGTTGGACAACCTGAAGATACTCCATCATTCCCTGAGATCTAAGTTTAAAAATACTGAAATCACAATCTTGATACTTGCTTAACCCACTCTACTGAGTCAGTCAGGTTCAAATGGCTTTAGTCTTGCCTTTCCTACTCTATGTTTCATAAGTAAATATTAAATTGGCCTTATGGAAAGTGTGAAAGGTCAAACTATAATGTTTTAGGAAAGAATTTCACCTAAAGATTTAACATTTTATGCTAAACATCTTAGAGAATTTCTGTCTCTGTACTCAGTCTACACAGGGATGCATTCTTTTCAAAAGATTCCAACAGAACTCAAGCCTTTTTCTATTATTGCCCAGGAGAATAAAATACCTGCTTCTCCATAGTATTTAGGTTGCAGGGCTGTCGTTATGTGGCTAGTTGAACATTCCCATTCTATAGCTTTTGCACTCCTAATTCAATATCTGCAGGATGGAGAGAATCATCATCCTTAAGGCAAAGCTTTTTGGATATGACCTTAATGTCTACATATTTATTAAGAATTTTATGTACATATTGACATGTCTAGTTTCTACAGATAATAGACAAGCACTTGAAGATAAGGAGCATGTTTTATTTTACTCATTTCTGAGCTTCCTATGGTGCTGTATTTTGCAAGCACTCAATATGTCTATGTTAATTGATTCAAACATCCTTATGGTCACGTCCAAATGTTAGGTTGGACTGTCTAAATCAGGGATCAGCAAACTACTGCCCAAGGATTTATGAGGTCACACATAATAATAGGAAAGACAGGACTCTCAGAGAATTCCAGAAACTTCTGACTGCCCTGGTTACTCCTTTATTTTTTTTTATTTTTTTAATAATAAATTTATTTTTTTATTGGTGTTCAATTTGCCAACATACAGAATAACACCTAGTGCTCATCCCGTCAAGTGCCCCCCTCAGTGTCTGCCACCCAGTCACCCCACCCCCCGCCCTCCTCCCCTTCCACCACCGCTAGTTCGTTTCCCAGAGTTAGGAGTCTTCATGTTCTGTCTCCCTTTCTGATATTTCCTACCCATTTCTTCTTTAGCAGCAACTGTTCCTTGCCCTCATTCCTGGGGCATTTACATTCACAGGAGCCAGTTGCTTTCTTTCTTTCCACTTTGTACTCCTTCTGAGAAATTCTTAGTTCCTATTTCAGATTCCCGAGAGAGACTCTAGTCCACCTAGCTACTCATTGTCATCCCTGTTAGGTTAGAGCTCTTTCATCTGGGCCACAAAGCAGTCAATGGGCTGATTGCCCTTGAGTCCTGTGCCCACCAGTAATTCAATCAACTACTATAGAAGTGCAGGAGGGTGAAACACAGAGTTTGATGATACGGAACATGACCACTGCTGAAGGAAAAAAAAAAAATTCTTCTTTCAGCAAGAACTAGAGATAACACTTTTTTCTATTATAAAGAGGATTGGGGGTATACGGCAGACACTGATTAACTTGTCCAATATCTTGTGTTCATTCAGAACACATTGCTTACTATGTGTCAGGCTCTGCTCTGGGCTCTGCAGATACAAAACACAAATAGCCCTGCCCTGGTGGAGCATGCATTTTTACCAAGAAGAAAGAAAACAATAAATCAGGAAAATATGTATGTCAGCTAGTAATAAGTACTATGGACAAAAATAATGCCTGCAGAGTGATTAGCACATCCTGGAGAAGACTGCTTTGATTTTCTATCAGCTGGTCAGGTAAGGCTTGAAGGAAGTGAAAAGTTAGTCATGTGGTCATCTGAGGTAGGACTGGGGTAAGCCCAATCCAGGCAAAACTGAACAGCCAGTGGAAAGGCCCTAGAATATTTGAAGATCCGCAGGGAGGCTAGTGTGACTGGAGGGCAGGGCAGAAGAATGGAAACGAGATCAGAGAGGCAGTGGGAGCTGAGCTGCCTGGGACCTTAGAGATCATGATAAGGACTTTCACATCCACAAAGAAGGAAATGGGAAGCCACTGGAGGGTTTTGTGCAGTGAAGTGACCTGAACTGACTTTTATTATTAAAAATAAACAAACAAACAACACTGTTCAATCATGAGGAAAATATAAGGAGATACAAAGGCAGAAACCAAGAAACCAGTTGAGAGGCTATTGCAACGCCAAGGAAACAATATTGGCGTCTTGGAAGTGGTGAGAGTGGTCAGATACATCAGAGAAAACTCCAGATTGGAAAGAGCTTGATCAGCCCCTCTGAGAGCTCTCCCGAGTTGGGAAAGCTGGCCTCTCTATCTCCTTTGTTTACCTGTAATTGCCCATCTGGACATAGACTGTGGCATTATAAGCCTCCACCACCCAGGGAGAATTTGGTAGTCCTCCAGACGGCTGACTTGATAAGGCACTGTGGTTCTTGATGACTTATTTCTCAAGCTGGATATGAAATGGAAGGAAAATATATCCGAGAAAGAAACCAAGCCCTTAGGTGATAATGGAAATGACCTGTATAAGGAGGGACCAGTTATTTCAAGGTCAACAACATACTATCTCCTAAGCTGGGTCAACCCTGGGATTGGAATTATGGCAGTTTCTGTTTGCTGCCTTTACTTAGTGAGCCACCCATTTGGCTTCTGGTTGCAGCCATCCTGACAGAGGGCACCTGCCCACCCATGGTGAGTGCAATCAGATGGAAGGTGCGTTCCCCACCCAGCTGCCCAAAGCCCATGCCAACCATCTGGAGTCACTAGAGCATGACTACTCCAGCTGGGGTGGGTGAGGAAGCTCTCTGAAGAGAGCTGGAGAGTTAAGGAATCTGTGCAGTTCAGTAAAGAGAACTGGGCTCCAGTATCAATGGTCTCAAATCTGTTCTCTACTCTCTTGCAAGAAACATGAGAATATAACATAAATTCATTTCAATAAACATATATTAACACTGTGTCCAGCATATACAGGGATGATAAATAACACACATCCCTAACTTTAAGAAATTCATACTATACCAAAGGAAATAAATGCATCATTGCATAACTCAAAGAAAGGCAAATATTATTTTTAAATGTATGGAAAAAAGATAGTGGGGACACAGAAAAGGGTGGTCTAATGCCAGCAAGAGGATATCAATAATGTCCTGTTTTGAAGAAAAAGTAAAGTTTGCAAATGGACAAGAGAAAGACATTTCAAGTCGAATATGTACTTGCAAGTTACATGAAAAGGTATGAAAGTAAGTAGTGTGAATAAAAGATTTTAACCAGAAAATAGTATGTAGGGCAGAGTGTCTAGAGATTCAAAAGGTAAGTTGTTAACAGTTGTAACTAGCTGCTCTATTGGGTGGGAAATATAAGCCCATAAAGCATTTCTTGTTTCCTCTTTATCAGGAGAGTACAGTGATGATTTTATAAAATAGGGCATAAATGTCTTCAAAATCTGAACTTGACTCTTCTCTCCTTCGTATCTCTTTATTTTGCTTCTTCTTACTTTGTTCCCTATTTATTCTATATACCACTCTTGGTTTTCTTTTTTACAACTCTCTCCATATTTTTCTCTATGTTTCCCCATCCAGATGAAAACAATGAAACAGTGGACATCAATAAAACTAATAAAATATTGACAAGGAAAAACCAGAAAATATCCCTCCTGTATGTTTGATAGACACACAAACTTAGAGAATGACACTAAAATTTTTCTCTGGCTTGAGATGCAATCTATAAACTATGATTCGTTTGCATGTTAAAATGCAAATATTAGAAAATACTCGATTTTCTTGAAAATTAATGCCTCTGCAACTGCGTTTTTCTACCACAGAGACAAAATTTATATGCACTCATTACTTTATTATTTTTTTAATCTTATTCCCTTTCCAAGATAGTTTTCTGGGTTGAAGAAATTCTGGTTTTATTTTGTTCTGTTTTGTTTTGTTGTTGTTGTTTTGGTTATTCAAGTGCTACAAGGCAAAGGATACTGTACATCTAAACAATCAGTAATTTCTTTTTTGAGGGGGATTTCTAATCAGTCTTATTGATTGATTGATGCATAATGGACATACGGTGCTATTTTAGTTTTGGGTTTACAATTTGGTGATTTGATGATTCTGTATATTATACGATGCTCACCATGAGCGTAGTCACCATACAATGTGATCACAATATCATTGACTCTATCCCTCTGCTGTACTTTTCACCCCCATGACTTATTATTTTATAACTAGAAGTGTGTGTCTTTTAATCCTCTTCACCTATTTCACCCATGGCCCTGCTCCCCCTCCTCTGGCAGCCCACCTGTATGATCTCTGTATTTATGAGTCTGTTTCTTGGGTTTTTTTGTTTGTCTTGATCATCATAAAAGCATTGAGAAAGCCCATCTAGATTCCTATGAATCGGCAAAATAAGAATGATTTTTCTTCAGGTGTGGCCTTATGGTATCCTGAGAAGAGCAGTAAACCAAGTATCAGGATGTCTGGTCTGCCACTAACTAGATGTGTGACATTTGACAAGGTGCTTCAGTCTTCTTGATGTATTATCTTCACTGGAAATGAAGGGTCTGGATTTAATTCCACTTAACTGTTCTCACAGCTTCAAAATGCAATGACAATAACCTTCCTAGGGTTTCCCTATTTGTAGGATTTTCAGCTACCAAGTACATTTCATGGAAATTGCTAGTTGATTCAGTAGATCTCCCAAAGCACACTCGCCCACTGACTTTCCAAGGCATGTCCCTATTCATTCAGATCACAAAACACCAAATCTGGTTATTATAAGAGCCTTAGATAATTTTTGGATCATTTGCCAGCTTACGTAAGCAAACCCTATAAATCATCAAGCAAGAATTCCCACTCATCTGGATTATAGTTTTGAAAAGCTAGATAAAGGGCAAAGCAGAGGGGGGAGAGAAATAAAGGAAAGATGGGCGATAGAGAATTTGAGATCCAAAAAGGGATAATCCCTGCTTCAGGATTGAAGTTGGCTTTTTCATAATTTGCCCTAATGGCTCACCCAAGCAGTGAAAGGTCAGAGATTCTTATCTCTCAGAGAGGTGACACATCCATTTATCACACTCAGGCTAATGTAAATGCTTTGGATAACTCCAAAGGGGAAGGGGGGTACTCTTTATTCTAGTCTCTATATTCTTTCTTCTTTTTCTTCTTTTTTTCATTAATAAGTTTTTGTTGAACAGAGAAAATATATATGTTAATGTTCATCTTCAATTGTAAGCCATTTAAAAGGATTTCTAATGATCACTTTCAAATTGAATTATTAGACAGTCAATTAACAGACACAGAACCAATCTCTACCATCTCTTACTGGAGGGAGATGAATTACAGGCTCTTCTGCAGGCAGAGAAGATTCACCAAGTAGTGTGAGTCACAGCAGTCTGGTCTCTCAGTAGGAGACAGGAAATTCTCCAAATAATATGTCCTATATATTCCCAGGTAGTGTCTTTAACAGGTCTTTGTTTTCCCCCTTTAGTATTCATTTGTACCCAAGTCATCATGACTCCTAGATTATAAGGTTTTTTACAACAATGGGGATCCAGTGTTTTAAAAAAATCAGCCAGCTTCTGGGGCATCTGGCTGGCTCAGTCAGTTAAGCCTCTGACTCTTGATTTTGGCCCAGTTCGGGATCTCAGGGTCATGAGCTGGAGCCTACAGTTTGGCTCCGTGTTCAGTGGAGAATCTGGGATTCCCTCCCTCTGCCCCTCCCCCACTCCCTCTATCTCTAAAATAAATAAATCTTTAAAA
Source organism: Canis lupus dingo (assembly GCF_003254725.2). Taxonomy (NCBI): domain Eukaryota; kingdom Metazoa; phylum Chordata; class Mammalia; order Carnivora; family Canidae; genus Canis; species Canis lupus. The sequence continues at coordinate 19,704,825 of NC_064280.1, read as the reverse complement.
AAAAAATCAGCCAGCTTTTTCCTTTAAGAGAATTCAAAAACATGACCATCCTCAGGCTAGTGAAATTGTACCTTCTCACTGAACGTGCATTCTTTTTCTTTTCCCTTGTCTATAAGCTTTTATAAAGTCATGAGGTTATGCTAGATAATCCACAATTTTCTTAAATCAACAACGACAAAAGAAAAAAAAAAGAAAAAGAGGGACAGAATATTTCTGCAGATGTGCGATGCCTGCCTGCTTCCATGACAATACTCCCTATGGCAGGGTCAGCGCTCATTTTCATAACCTATTTCCTCTCTCCACATCCAAGTAACATAGACACAGCACAATGACCATCTATGCAACTGGATCATCCTTGTATGTTTGCTGAGCACCTGATTGTGTGTTATACCACTAGTAAAGGAACGGCATTCCTCCCCTGCACACCATAATCACATCTACATGATAACAACACTACTACTACTACTAATAATAATAACAGCTGCCCTTTAGCAAACATTTTCTAGGTACTAGGACTGTGCTAAGAACTTCACACATACTGTAACACTGAATCCCTAGAACTACCCTTTGAAATGGGTGCTGATATCTTAATTTTATAGGTGAAGAAGCCAGGACTGAGAAGGGTTAAATGATCTTCCAAGATCACAAAGCCAATTAACCATGGATTTGGGAATGTACAGCAGGTCTCTGACCCCAAATCCTCTGCTGATTTTACTATAGCAGAGTTTTTCAACACTTGGTTTGTGACTTATTCGTGCTCAGAAAATTAATTTTAAGCATTCAGAGAGTATTACATGTCATAAGAGTATTGTCTTGTGAAACTTTTAGCTTCCATATCTGTGCATTTGCATGTGTGTGTGTGTGTGTGTGTGTGCGTGTATAGTAGTAGTAGTAGTAGGATGTGGTGTAAACTGTATTTTCACAGTCAAAAGGAAAGCCACTGTGCTATATTATGCTTTTTCCACAATGTATGAACACCTTGAGGTAGGGATTTAGCTACTATTGTAGCTCATTCTTGTAGCTGATGGTTAAGTAAATATTTTTGACTGGATATGGCCATTTCATAATCAAAACACCATTCTATTATTACATCTGTGGGTAGGGGCAGGGTCTCACCTGAATGGTGAAGTGGCCACAAGGAAGTGTGTCTTCCAACCAGGAGGTGGAAAGGAAGGAGAAGCCCAGGCACTGAGGCTTTCTACTCATGGCATTGACCTTGATGGAATCCAGGGTTTCCCAGCTGAGCTCCTGCACTGGGAATTCACAGACCCGCATCCTTCACGTTGAAGCAGGCTTCTGGCTGGGAAGTATAACATCAAGGTAGGGAAATGTAAAGTGCTACTGACTATTTGGGGATAGAACATAAATATCTCTGAACAGTAACAAACAAGAAAGACCCTAACAGCCCTAAGAGCAAAGCTTCTATACTTTATTAACTGGTCTATATTTCTGTGATTCTTTTATTTTCTATGTTCTCTGTTATTTTCCCACTGCACTTTGTCCACTATTGGAAATTTCCAGTATTTCAACTCTGCCTGTCAGAGGCAAGGGAAGGGAAGGGAAAAATTGTTATTCCCATTGTTAGTTTGCTTTCAAAACAGCATCGGTTGTTTCTTTTCCTATTTTTTTTTTTTACATGTTCTTGTAAGAAACTAAGAAAATGCAAAAAAGCATTAAAAAAAGCTATAAAAGTTACTAGAATTTATAAACCCAGAGAACACTACTCCTAACATGTTGGCATATTTATTTCCAGTTTTATTTTTACTTACTTGTGAGAAAATATTTTTAAATGCGGTCACGTTCTATATATGGCTTTATATCCTGCTTTTTTTCTCTTCACTTTGACTTTCAAGTATTTTCAAGTATTATCTTTTGACTTTCCACTGTCTTTCAAAATATGATTTTATGTTATTGTATGGTTGTATCAAAATTTTTTTAAATAAATCCACTTTTGTTGAACACATATTGCTTTTGATTGTAAGGAAGAGGATTTTGTCAGTCTGTTTTTTGTTCACTCTTACACTTTTTCAGATAGACATCTGATATTATCTCCTGTCTCCTGAGACCTTTAACAACTCTTCCCTCATCCTCCTTTTCGGCTCATGCTTTTTATTTCATTAAAAATACGAACATTATCACATAAGATTCTCCCACCAGCTCCCTCTCCCACCATATGTTTGCATGTATGTATTTGTTGGCATCTTTTGCCGGTTATTATTGAACTGACTTTATTCCCATTTTAGACTCACCCCTCCAATTGTGGACAAGATCACACACCCTCTTGCTGCCTGAGGACAACCCTCTGGCAATTCCCCACTGACCACTCAGCATTGTACACTCTTCCTCCATCCTGAATCATTCTCATCTTGCTTAACAACAAATCTGGGGAATAATATTATTTATATTTTATAGACACAGATACTGATCCTGGTGAATGCTAGTTTGTGATCTCAAACTGTGTCACTGTCTCTTTCCCCACTACATCAATTAGCTCTTGCTGGATAATAAGCACCCCCACAATTTAGAGTCTTGAAACGACATCCATTCAGGTGGCTCATGACTCTGCACGTTGGCTGGGCAGGTCTGTCATCCAGGTCAGCTCGGCTATCTTTTCCTGGACTTGCTCAAGCATCTGCAGTCAGCTGGCAGGCCAGATGGAGGCTGGACAATCCAGGATGGCACCACCTGTATATTTGCCTGTTGGCCGGATGTTGACCAGGGAACCTGAGTTCTTCTCCACACTCGCCTCCCACTCTCCAATGGGCTAGTGTGGGCTTTTTCACATGGTAATGGTCTCAGGGCTCTGAGCACAGCAAGAAAGGGCAAGTCCCAAAAAACAAGGGCTTTTCAAGCCTCTGCTTGTTCACATTTGCTAATGCGCCATTGACCAAACTAAGCTATGCTGTAAAATATAATGGATGTTGTACTGAGAAACAAAATGGAAAAAAAAAAAAAAGACAAGTGAGAGAGGCTGAGGGATCCTGACACCCATTCTATGTATAGGGCAGCACATACAGAGACATCACTAGTTTAGCCACTTCACTTCCCTCACAGATGTTATGAAAATGTCTTAATATGCAATAGATATTCTTAATATTAATTCTTTATCCTTCTGAGATGGAGATAAACTGAGGTGATCAGCTGATCACAGATGTATGAATGAGTTCAACAGAAAGCATTCAGGTGCCTACAGAAGCTATCACTTGTTACCATCAATCTAGGAGATGTGGATGGGTGGTATAATATTGATTATAGTATCTTTTACTGAATTTAGGAAGAAGAAACACACAAACAACTGGTAGCAGTTGTTTCCTAGGACAGGGGATAAGAATTGATGATAAATAATTTTTATGTGAATTTAATTGACTTCATGTAGCATCAGAATCATGGGAAAAAACAATGCATCTCAATTCTACTTCACATTAGGTTTTGGTCAAGGCTTATATAAACAAAAATCTATTTTTTCCCTAACCAATCCATTACATAAAGCCTCCCTACTAATTTAGGAGAGGAAGAAGATAAGAGGAAATATAGGTTATTTTAGATGACTGTTTATTTGAATTTTAAAAATGTGCAGTACATAGTCTTAGAGATTACCATGAGAGGAAACATAGGTGGTAAAGACTTTGTAAGGGGGTGATGGGGTTGGGATCTCAAATTTGGGCTTAACCTCTGGAAAGGGATCAGGTGAGGGCAAAGTGCAGAAGGTCAGGAGCCACAGGTTCAGGATCAGCAGTCAGGAACAGGGTGGGAAATTTGTACCACAAGAGCGGGGTGGGGGTGGGGGTTTGGCTAGAGATTTACTTCTCATCCTTCATGTAAGGTGTAAAACCAGAGAGAACACAGTCTTTAGGACAATATTCAAATGTTTATGATTTCAGCTTTGAATTCTGCATAGTGAATATGTAACCACCCAAGCTCTTTCATGTCATGCAGTGAAAGACACTCCTACTCTGAAGTCAGAGACGCTGAGTTGGAGTGCAAAGTGCTTGGATCTCTGAGTCACATGCCCCTGTGGCTGAATCCAGTTTCTACCCCCTCACTAGTTGCGTGACTTGGAATAATTTACCTAATACTTCTCTGAGCCTGTTCTCTTTTCTATAAAATAGAAATAACAATACACAATTTCCTAGACGATGATGAGGATTAAATGGGGATGTTTGTGTAAGGGGTGGCAAACAGATGAAGTGTCCAGTAAGTAGTATAATTAACAATGTCAGAATGGGTCCAGTTTCTCTCTCAGTTATTTATTTTGTGACTTGGATAAGTTACTAGTGTCCATAGACATTAGTTTTCTTTTCAGCATAATAAGAATCCTGTTAATTTGTGAGGTTCAGAAAACCGCCAAAAATCTTTTAAAATTCAATACAAATATTGTAATTAGGATCTACAGCACATCTTTTTCCTGCACCCTTGAGAAGGCTTGGAATTGGTTATTAATGCATCTGTCCTTTCCTTAGATGGTGGTGAATAATTCCACAGAATCTAACTGGAGTTCTTGGACTGGGGTGAAGAAGGGGAGAGATGTACAGCTGGAATGCATTGCTCATGTACAGTACCTGCCCCCTTGTGAATATGCTAGCATACTTTGCACAGATGTCTCTTTGTTTCCAAACAGGAAACTAATTGCCTTTCTTGTTTGAGTCTGAGAAGTTTTCCTACATTGTTCTGCGATAATGGGAGACATCTCTCCAACTTTGCACAATCCTTTCCCAAAACTGTCTCTGATCAGATGCCTCTCAGATGTCCCACATCTCAAGAGGCAACCTTCATCTTTTCAGCTGCATATCACCTTTGTTTAGTTATCTTATATTTATTGTATGCCGATCATTTACCAATACGCAAGCACACCCGCACGCACGCACACACACAAAAATCTGACTGAGGAAAGGTGAGTGGAAAGAACATGTTTGCAGGCTTCATTCTAAAGTCAGGAATCTTTTTCTTGTAATTGTTTGTAACTGGTGATTCCAGGGATGATGAAATCTGCCAGACTGAGATCTCAGTAGTTGGATATGCTCCTCCCACAGGATGTGTACCTTACAAGCAGCAGCTACCAGCCTAGCCCAGCTTCCCCAGTGCCCCCTGCTGTTGTTTCCCTAGCAACCAAGCAGAGCCTGGTGTATCCCTCAAAGCCCCGCACAGTTGCTACGGAAACCCTAGGGTTTTGCTAATTAGAGCCAGGTTGAGCTGTAGCTAGTGGGGGTGGGCAGACCTGCTGGCTTTGGGTAAACCCTCCTTGAAAGGCAAACCAGAGCACCCCTAATCCATCCACGTCTTACCTCTCACCCTGGTGAGGTAATGCACATGTGAGTCTCTTCATTCTATGGATGAACAGTACTGGGCCTCTGGGCCTTGAAACAGCCTTCAAAATTCCTTGGGGTAACAGAGTCTCATAGTCAGAGGAAGTATAGCTTCCCAGATGTTCTGAGACAGACCTACTTTCAACTACTCTGTCTCCCTGGGCATGGATATATTTGACAGTATATCATGTGACTTGATTTTCATTTGTTATCAGGGGTGGCAACAGTGTGAGGATTTTCAGAGAACTGGTTGGTTGATGAAGGAGATATCCTTTGGAGGGAAACTGTTCATACCCTCAAATTACAACCAGAATGGGTGGCAACTTGCTCTTCTCAAAATGTCGACAAGCTCTCTGCTACAGAACCTACTTTTCAACACCACAAAGTCTCAATTTTCTTGATCGTTCAAGAAAGTTGCTTTTGTCAACTTGGATTACAAGTCTGATCACTGAAACCACTCTCTCTCTTACTAAGACTTTCAAATCCCCATGGCTTTCTTCCTGTGCTCCTTCCCAGAAAAGCCCAAATTCTCCATCTACCAAGTAGACTCTGTGTCTTTCATTTAACAGTGGGCAAGCAGATAATCATGGTCTCCAACATTTGCTGCACCCTTTGCTCACTTGTCCTTGATCCAACTCCTTGCCCATTTTCCTCAGTGACTGTTCCCCACCTTCACCTCATTCCTCCAGTCCTTGTTCATCTGTCACTTCCTTCACTTTCAGCAGATGGGTTCCTATACAGCATCATCCAGAGACTTCAAGCCATCTGAAATGAATGCCTTTGACTTCTGAGCAACTACCTACAAATTATCTAAATAAGAACACCTACGTATTCCTTCCCTCCAGTCTTCCTCTTTTCTTTTTTTAATTGGGGTATAATTGACATACAACATTATATTAGGTTCAGGTGTATAACACGATTTGATAATTGTATTTTTGTAGAATAATCACCCCAGTAAGTCTAGTTAACAGTCTTCTTAACCTATATCTTGAGACAAAATATCCCACTTTCACAAAGTTCTCCTATATCCCCACAGACATCAGTTATTTCCCAATATCTTCAACCTCTCTTTAAATACTAGTTCTATCACCTCAGACTCTTAGAATATTCATTTAGAATAACTGCAACATAAAACAAAACCAATATTCTTAAATCTCCTAGCTACCACCCTATCTCTCTCCCTTTCCTTAGCCAAGCATCTTTAAAATGAAAAGACATAGACAATAGCAAAATGGTAAAATTAAAGCAGGGGAAGAGACAATACAAAAATGAAATTTTAAAAAAATGGACAAGTAAACTAATAAAAAGGCAAACAGACTCTTGAATACAGAGAACAAACTGGTGGTTGCTGGAGGAGAAGTGGGTGAAGGATTGGCTGATATAGATGAAGAGCTACAAACTTCCAGTTACAAAATAAATAAGTCGGGCAGCCCTGGTGGCTCAGTGGTTTAGCACCACCTTCAGCCCAGGGCGTGATCCTGGAGACCCAGGATCCAGTACCCCATTGGGCTCCCTGTAGGGAGCCTGCTTCTCCCTCTGCCTGTGTCTCTGCCTCTCTCTCCCTCTCTGTGTTTCTCATGAATGAATAAATAAAATCTTTTTTAAAAATTTAAATAAAAATAAAATAAAATAATAAATAAATCATGGAGATGAAAAGTACAGCAGAGGGAATATAGTCAATAATTTTGTAATAACGTTGTATGGTAACAGACGGTGACTACACTTATTGTGGCAAGCATTAGTAATGTATAGAATTGTCACATTAGTACACTGTACCCTGAAACTGATATAACATTGTGTGTCATTTATATGCCAATAATAAATTCTTTAAAATTCCAAAATACTTACAATTTAGAACAATGTCCAAAATTAAATACTTAGGGACAATTACAATAGAATATGTAAGACCTCTACAGAGAAAACTTCAAAATACTATTGAGGAAAATAAATAAAGGCATTACCAAGTTCTTATATTGGAAATTTTGATATTATAAAAATATCATGTCACTTCAAGTTCATCTACACATTCAATGCCATATCAATCAAATTCCAACTCAAAATGAAAAGGACCAAAAAAGTCAAGGCAATCACGGGAGAGAACAAAATGAGAGGACTTAAAGTAATTAAGACAGTGTGATATTGCCATAAGGGTTAATTAATCAATGGAACAAGAAAGACAGTCCAGATACACCCCTGTAAAGATAGCCCCGCATAATAGTAGAGAAGAGTGTTTCAATCATGATTGTGGGGCCAACCGAAGATTTACCTCTACATCCCTGTATATATAGATATAAATATATCTTTATATGGTTATATAATATATAGATTTAAACATAGAGGGCAGCCCAGGTGGCTCAGCGGTTTAGCGCCGCCTTCAGCCCCAGGCATGATCCTAGAGACCTGGGATAGAGTCCCACGTCAGGCTCCCTGGATGGAGCCTGTTTGTCCCTCTGCTTGTATCTCTGCCTCTCTCTCTCCCTCCCTCTCTGTGTGTGTCTCTCATGAATAAATAAATTAAAAATCTTAAAAAAATATAAACATAGGGATATCTATCTATCTATCTAGAGAGAGAGAGAGAGAGAGAGAGGGAGAGGATATCCATAAGGAAAGAAAATAAACTTGACTCTTGCCTCACATCATACACAAAAATTTATTAGAGATAGATAACAGAAACATAATAGCTAAAAAGCTGAAGCTAAGGAAGAAACAGGATTATATTCTCATAATCTTGAAGTATGAAATATTCTTTGAAGGACATAAAGGATTAAGTTTAAAATTTATTAATAGAACTGCATCAAATTTAAAAACTTCTATTCAACAATAAATAAATAAATAAGTACTTCTATTCGCCAAAAGAAAATAAAAAAAATAAAAAATAAAACAATCCACAGGTTAGAAGAAAATATTTATAATACACCTATATGATAGGGGACTTGTATCCAGAATTTCAAAAATTTCCAACAAATCAGTAAAAAGGACACATTATCCAGTTAGAAAGACACCTTATGAAAGGAAATATATTAATGGTCTAAAATTATGTGAAAAAAGTTTAACATCATTAGCCATAGCAGAAATGTGAATTAAAGCCACAGAATAGTCACTGCACACTCACTAGAGTGGCTAAAGTTTAAGACTAACAATAGCAAATATTGATAACAACTGGAGCTACAGAAATTTTTATACACAGTTGGTAAAACCCTAAATGGAAGAACCACCTTAAAATCTTTTGGTAGTTTCTTATAAAGTTAAGCATCGCCTATGGTATAACCAGAAATTCTACTTCTAGGAATTTATCCAAGATAAATGAAAGTTTATGTCTACAAAAGGATCTTCATCCATAGCAGCCCAAAACTGAAATCCCAAATGTGCCATCTATAGGAAAAGGGGTAAACAAATTGTGTGGTGCATTCATACAATGGGATGCAGTAAAAAGTAATGAACTGTACGGTGCATGCTACTTGTATGCAACAACATGAATTGATTTCAAAAACATTAGAGTGTATTAAAGAAACTAGGTAGAGAATGATAGTGATATTCTATTTATTTGGAGCTAAAGAATAAACAAAACTAACAGAGTTGGCTAAAAATCAGAACAATGTTTATCTCGAGTTTGGAATGAAATGTTAGCTGAAAAATAACAGAGGAAAATTTTCTGGAATGATGCAAATAATATCTTCATTTGGGTTTTGATTTCAAACATATATACATTTGTCAAAACTCATTATTAAACTACTTTAAGATCTGTGCATTTTTCTATATGTAAAGTACATGCCAGTAAAGAAAAAAAAAATATGTTCATGTAAGGGTGCCTGTGTAGCTTAGTCAATTAAGCAAACAACTTTTGATTTTGGCTCTGGTGGTGACCTCAGGGTCATTAGACTGAGCACAAAGCCCAGGTTTGTGCTCCACACTCAGCAGGGAGTTTACTTCTCTCTGTCCCTGTCCCTCTGCCACCACCCCCTTGCTCATGCTCTCTCTCTCTCTCAAATAAATAAATAAATCTTAAAAAAAAAAAAACAAACAGGTCATTGAAATGGGTAAAAGGGGCCCGAGTCTCTGAAATCTCAAACCATCACAATAGCCCTGTATTACTTACCTTTAACTTCCACATGAGAGAAAATTAAACTCGCAGTTTCTTTGTAAAAATAACTAACCAATCATGGCAAATGAAGAAAAAATCATGTCTTAATCATCTTATTTCCTAACACCTAGTATTAGGAGAAAAATAATTATTTGTTGAATGAAAAAGAACATTTATATAGAGAAGATATTTCCTAAGATATTTCCACAATTAAATGATTTAGTGGGTTCAATCCAATCCAGTAGTCCCAGGGCCTTACCCCGAGTCATCTTACCTGGATTATTAAAATATCTCTGTATCCAATACACATAATCTGGTATTGCTGTGCAGAGAAAGAGTCCCTTTCATTATGATTTATTTTGTATACTTCCAGTTTAGTTCTTCGTTTTTCTTTGAAAGTGGGGTGGGGGGGAGAAATTCAGAGCCCCTTTGAGGAAACGTGGAAATGTGCTGAATGTGCCATCAGGAAGGGAAGCTTTCAAAGCATGATTTATTGTATATTGTTGCATATTGGAAAATTCCTGAGTTCACCACCTCTCCGGGATATTTCTGTACAATTACAACACTACCAGTTCAGTTCCCCCAGGAATGTGTGCCACAGCAAGGTTGAGTGGATGAACTTTGGGTTGTGTCTGATTCTTACACACACCTGAAGGTGGGGGCCTGTATTGACTTGAATCATAACTATCTCTAAAAGAGAATAGCATTAATGAAACTACAGCAGGCAATCTGAAGAGATGAAGAGACAAATGTTATGTACGGTCAACAAAAGCCAGCCGTCCCTGGAAGAGAAAAATGGTCCTGCTTGCCTGTTCTTCCTGCTGGTGAGGCCATCCCCAGTCCATCCAGTTCTCCCTTCAGGCAGGAATGATTTAACAAACACAAACTATACCTTATGGATCTAGTACTCTCCAGCCTCATCCTTCTTTATGCCTGCCCCTGCTACATATGTCTTGATCTCATCATTAAATGCCCATCTCCTGACATTGCATCTGTATCCAGTTCCAGAGCTTATCTCATCCTGCCTACCACTTTCCCCCTATTCTCTGATTCCGCATCCTCATTGTAGTTTAGAGCTGATACTGAAGGAAGTTGTTTCCATAGCTTAGACCCGAACTTCATTAAAATCCATAATTCAGCTCCAATTTCAGGTCATTGATGTTAGCCACCAGGAGTCCATTTTTAGGACAGTGGACAGCAGAGCATGAAGTCATCTTTTCTGATGGTCTCACTCTGGGATTGTTCATAGGACTGAGAGGATAATACAGTGGTTAAAAGTGAGGGCTCTAGAATCTGATCCCTGGATAGGATTTTTCTTTTTTTTTTTTTTACATTGGCCATGTTGATTAACCTCTCTGTGCCTTGATTCCCTCATCTATAGAATAGTGGTGATAATAAGACTCAACTGTAGGGATTTCATAGGAAGTACTTAAAATTATATATGTATCCCAGGCAAGTATCTGAGGCTCTGTCAACTACCATTGACCTAACTAATTTGACTTTACAGGTCCTCTCTCCTCTTGCTTAGTCCATTGTCATGGATTGGATGCCTGTACATACACCCTGGGGCATTAGCTGAATCTTCCTCATGCCAATGGTTCCTTAGAAGTTCTACTTCTTATCTACCACCATTACCTTTGACAAAAGACTTCTTCTAATTCCTGTAGCTGGATCTGTTCCCCAGCATCTAATTTTCCTTCTAATTCCAAAGTGTGACCTATTTGCACTTACTTCATCTCACTTAAAAAGAATCTGTCTTCCTTTTTTTTTTTTTTTTATTCTATAGCCTGGCTATAGAATTCACATTTAAGTGCTTGTATGTTGGTTCACCTCATGAAGAAAACAGATTAAATGACTCAAGGCCTCTTTCAAGACAGTCTTTCAGCATCTATTTCTGGGCTCTTTTTCTTACTCTGAAATATATATTTGACATTTTTAATCTTGTAAAATAATGTTAACTTTCATCTGTAGAATATTTTAATTTGTCAGTCAATTTTCTAGCCTTAGTTCATTTGATTTTCATAACTACCCTTTAAAAAATGTGAACCAAGGATCAGCAAGTTCATACAACTTGCTCCAAAATATATTTGAAACTAGCCAAAGTCACCTCAATTTAGAGTGAGTTCTTTTTTAGAGAAATGAAATTCTCTTCCAGGCATTAATTTATGATAGACACAGAAATGAACATTAAAATCCCTTTATTCTTCTTTATTTGATCAAAATGAACAAAATGACATTTCATGTCCATTCATGAGTTTCTTATGTACGACCTTCATTTAGGCAGAACAAAGCCAGGATCTCAGTGATGTGCACTGGGTCTTAATTAAATCCACAAGGTACTCTTGTCTCCCAACAAGACCCATCGTTTATAGGTCTCATGCACCAGGAAAGATTTGAGGGCCATTCTTCTCACCGACTAGAAATGTTTATTAATGAAGCCAAGTGGCCACCAATAAGCTGTATTATATACACTTCCTGAGCATGACATTGAATGAGAACTCCCTTTGTGCCTAATGCAGTTGTTCTCAGCACGTGCAATGAGGTCACAATAACATAGCACTTAGTTTTCCGAGAAACTCTTGTCCTCACCAGGCCACTGTGATTGGGATGCAGCACTAGTCAGAAGGCGTCAGAAGGAGAGAAAGTTAGTTAGAAAGATGTAAGCATTTTGTAATATTATTGCAACAATTGGACCATCTGGGAAGTGTATATTATAGATAGCACATTCTGAAAATTGAGAATATAGCCATTAAATGTCACACAGAGGAAATTAGATTTGGCCAAATGATACGGAGGAAGAGTATACCAAGGGAATGTGACCCTCCCTGAGGATTTTGCTAGCTAGACCATTTCTGAGTAACTTTTTAGACACTGGTTCCTATATTCCGACCACTCAGGATACATTCCACAGAAATTAGTAGCACTGGCCTTCAATTTACGTTAGGAAAACATATATTAGAAATGACATAATTGTATGCATACATAACAAATATTTGTTATACATAAATTATGTGTAAACGAATAACAATTGTTATGTTTATTAATACATCAACCAGCATGGCACACGTTGACTGCGTTCATACTGAAAGAGAGATGTGGTGATCCGAATGCAGTAGGAGTAATAGGGGAAGGTTTCTAGAGGAATGTGTTTCAAACTAGGCCTCAAAATATAGTAGAGGGCAGGGAAGAGCAAGTTCCAATTGGGGTGAATTGAATAAGGAAAGATATACACAGTTTAAATATGAAAAATGGCAAAGCAGTTAGCTTGTTTCCTGCAGAATGATCATATTGACAGAAAAAAAGAGAAATAATGTTGGCATATAAAGATGGCATTTTAAAATGCAAGAATGATGTGTATCTAAACTGAAAATCCTACCATACCAAAATTAATCTTCTTATAGCACTGTTTGGATAACATTACTCTCCTGCTCAGAAGTTTTCATTGATTCCCATTACTCATTAGGCAGAGTGACATCACCAGAGTGAGCTCCACAGGCCGACTTTCACCTGTATCCTGCATTTCTAATTTACTTTCTCGTTACACACCATGCCCCCTACCCCAACTACACACTCATCCTTTTCTCCAGCCAATTAGACAACTTGCCCTTCTTTGAAGTTGTTTTATACCAACTCAACCTGAATCAACCTGAATATTTTCTTTTTATTCTTTCTTTCTTTTTTTTTTTTTTTTTGCATCTTGGAGGTATAATTCACATTGCAAAAAATTCACCCATTTAAAATGCACAATGCAGTAGTTTCTGTATATTAGGGAGTTATGCAACATCTCCATAATTTGTTTAGAATATTTGCCTCACCGCCCTAAGAAACGCCTATCCCCCTATTCCTAGCCTTTTCCACCCCTGCCTTATACAACTGCTAATCTACTTTCAGTCTACAAATTTGTGTATTCAGAACTTTTTATATAAGTAGAATCAGAAAATATATATGGCCTTTTGTGACTGGATGTCTTTATGTAATGTTTTCATGAACATGTTCACATGTGTCTGTACTTTGTTCCTTTTTATGGCTGAATAATGTTGCATTTTATGTATATACCACGTTTTATTTACAGATCATCTGTTGATGTACATTTATGTTGTTTCCACTTTTTGGCTATCAGGAATGATGCTGCTACAAACACTGGTACACAAGTCTTTGTGTGGACATATGTTTTCAATTTTCATGAGTATATGCTTAGTAGTGGAATTCCTGGATCATATGGTAACTATGTTTAACATTTTAAAGAAATGCCAAACTGTCTTCCAAAATAGCTGCACCATTTTACAATTCAAGAGCAATGTATAAAGTTACCGATTTCTCTACATACTTGCCAATATTTGTTATTTTCTGGGTATTTTTTTTAATAGTTACCATTCTAATGGGTGTGTAGTGGTATCTGGTATGTATTGTGTTTTTGATTTGCATTTTCCTAATAGCTAACTTTGTTGAGCATCTTTTCATATACTTTGTGTACATCATGGCCATTTGTGTATGTCTTCTTTGAGATAAAGAATGCATTTGAACGTCTATGTAAATCTTTTGCCATTTTTAGATTCTTTGATTTTTTTTATTATTGAGTCAGATGAATTTTTAAATATATTTTGTATGTGAATCTTAATCAGATATATGATCCCCAACTATTTTTTCCCCATTCTGAGGGTTGTCTTTTCACTTTCTTGATGATATTATTTGCACTACACAATTTTTAATTTTGATGTAGTCCAATTTATACATTTTTTTTCTTTTGTCACTTGCTCTTTCGGTATTATATCTAAGAGGACATCGCTTAATTCAAAGTTATAAAGATTTCTCCTCTAAGAGTTGTATAGTTTTAGCTTTTAGATTTAGGTCTATGTTCCACTTTGAGTTAATTTTTGTGTCTGGTGTGAAGTAAGGGACAAAATTCATTCTTCTGCATGTGCATATCAAGTTGTCCCAGCATCATTTGTTACGATAAAGACTCCCTCCATTGAAATGTCTTGGTTCCTGTGTCAAAAATCAACTGTAAATGTAAAGATTTACTTTTGCACTCTCAATTCTCTTCCATGGATCTATATGTCTATTCGTATGCTGGTATCACACTCACCCCTGCTTACAGACAGGCAGTAGAGGGGCTGATGGCACTGGTGTTCTTGGCTTGCCCCTCTCAACACGGAACCTCCGCCATATGAGTGAGCTGGAGCAGGTGGGATCAGAGCCCAATGTTCTTAGCCTGCAACACCTGGGGTGAACCACTGCCCTACTATTTGAGACTGGGTGGAAGAAGAGAACCCAGTCTACCTGGCTATGCAGAATAGAGCTTCTGCAACCCTGGGGATGGGAGAGATGGAAACACTAATTGCCTGCCCCTCCCAGAGTAAATTTGTAGTTCCAGACTTGAAACTGGAATAACAAGGAGTTCCCATTTTGTTGACCATTCCTATCTTGATTAAAGTTCTCCAAGTATTTCCAAAGAAACCTAGCTTGGTGTAGGAGGGAAGTGGGTCATGGCTCAAATGCCACAGACTTCCGCTGCTGTTGTGGAGAGATTTCATAGGTCTTCTTAAGAATGTTTCTCCACTTGCAGTATGCCCTTAGGACAGTTTCTAGATATTTTATTTAATTATTTTTTGAAATAATTTTCTCAGGTTAAATGGTTATTTGCTGAGGAGAGAGTCTTCCACATTCCCTGCTCCTCCATTCTCCAAGAAATCTTAGTATTTTCCCTTCAAGATAATCTATCTCTTCATCTAATACTTTCTAAACTTACCACCCCACCTGGGGCCCCCACCACCTGCCCAGTACGCATACACATAGAGTTAATTTAGGCTCCATTTCTTTCTGGCTCTATATTTCCCTGTCAAACAACATCACAGAGATTAAACTCTTTAACTTGCCACTATTTAGCACAAACCACTAATTAACCTTTCTTTTATTTTAATCTCATTAATCTCTTTGTTTTCCCAAAGTATAATTTGATGTAGGGATAAATTCAAAAAGGATACTTTGATGCTTCCAGGTCCTATCCTGATAGCAATATATTTGGAGTGCAAAATTAAATAAAATGTGTTCACTTACTTTGATGAGCTCACAATAAAGTGTAGATGGTAGGTTTATAAAGAAATTATTATAACTCGATGTGTTCAGTGCCATAATATGAATGAAGATAGATTTATTCACTTATAGGGCTTATAATGAAGCAATAACAACACTTCCCCACTACCTCCTTCAGATATGTTTCTTTTTTTTTTTTCATAGACTTCCTATCAGAACTTCTTGAGAATTATTTAGTGCGTTGACTCCATGCCTTACCTCCTGTCCTCTCTTCAAACCAATGCAATGTGATGTCTCCTCTCATCACTCCACAGGACGTGCTTTTTGAAAGTCATCAGTGACCTCACATTGCTATATCCAAAGGGTCTATCAGTGTCCCAATGTAGCCTTATTACTTGTGTCCTTGGCAGTCTTCAAACTCCCTAAGATGAGGATGTGTTTCGCCCTATACCTTGCATAGTTCTTATTACATATTTGGCATCCAGTAAACACATACAGAATGAGTAAATTAATATGTGCGTACACAAAAGGCACAAATAACAGCCAATAATGTGGAGATACTTGAAGGGGAAACTATACACTTTTTTACGTTGTGCCTAGAAAGTAATACAAACAACGAGCTCTTTAATAAATGACTCAAAATTATGGTGATAAAACGTGAAGGAAATGTGTCCATGAAAGCTTGGTAAAGCCACAGCTGAAGCCATTATCCTTATGTTGTTCATCTCTTGAACCATTTTAATTTCTATGAGGCTGAACTCTTTTTTTTTCCCTTCATTTTCGAGGAACAATTGACTCTGCTTGCCTGGCCTGTGGAGGGCTCCTGGGTATCATTGCTCTGGCAAGTGGTTTTCATTTGCCTGTCCAGAGATGCTGGCACTCCTGCAGACATAGCTCCCATCTCACGTGCTCCCAGCCAGATCCCCAATGCTGTCTGCATGTGATACAATGGCTTGTTACATCCCAGAATAGGTGGTTGTAACAGTAAGGCAGGCTTCTCTTCCTTCAGCAGATTTCAGGGGGGAAAAAAAAAAGGATTTACTGGATTATTACATTGCCAAATACATTTTTAAATTTTAAATTAAATACACTATTTTTAAAAATATCTCTTCTGCAATAATAAAGGTTGTCCATTTAACCTCTGACAAAGGATGCTGAATTGGAGTGGGACCTCATTGTTAAGCCCTGGCAGCTGCTGCCTAGGTTTAGTTTCCTAAGCAACCTGGAAACTTAATTATACCCAAACAACAAGGACAAGTATTTAGAGGAAGAAGATTAAGTGGAATCACTATCATCAAGCATCTAAGAACTGAGATTATAGAGGGAGAGAAAAGCAAAAACTAGAAAATGCTATTTGGTGCTCAGACAAATTAGCTGCAGAGCTTTTAAAACAATAATTTTTAAGTACTTTAGTATTTTAAATCTTTCTTAAATAATCTTCAGGTTTTCAGTGAAAGATCAGACTTACAGCTGAAACTGCATTGCCTGGGATAGGGCTTGCTCTGAGGAGCTACTAAAGCTTAGAGAGGTAGTCCTTAAGGGAATTTTTCCTCTAGCCTTTGAACTAGACCTTGAAAAATGGGTAGAATTTGGATGTGCAGAAGTTTTCTGTATGCTGATGATTACAATTAGTCTATTTATTCAAATCTTTCATGTGTTGCTATCACTGTTCACTGTTAACCTTCTTGGGATTCCTTGCTTCATCTCACTTCCTCCCTCCCCTCCATAAACACTGGCTTTGAGGGGGTCAAAGAGTTGTGGAGAGTGTAGCTCCTCCTATGATTCCATACTGTTGTCAATACAACCTCCAACTATTGTTCTTTTTAAATTGGGAATCTTAAAGTCAAAAGACCTACAGAAAGTATATCTTGGAGCAGCCCGGGTGGCTCAGTGGTTCAGCGCTGCCTTCAGCCCAGGGCCTAATCCTGGAGACCAGGGGATTGAGTCCCACATCCGGCTCCCTGCTTGGAGCCTGCTTCTCCCTCTGCCTGTGCCTCTGCCTCTCTCTCTCTGTCTCTGTGTCTCTCATGAATAAATAAATAAAATCTTTAAAAAAAAAGTAAGAAAAGAAAGCAGATCTTGGGACAAGCTTCCAAATAATTTACCAATCCTTTTATCAGATGATGAAAGAGAGCTGCTTTGACATGTCTCAGTGAAGGAATTTCCCCAATTCATTCAGCAGCCTGTTGTGGTATTGGAAATTTCTTTTTTTTTTTTTTTTAATGATAGTCACAGAGAGAGAGAGAGGCGCAGAGACACAGGCAGAGGGAGAAGCAGGCTCCATGCACCGGGAGCCCGATGTGGGATTCGATCCGGGGTCTACCAGGATCGCACCCTGGGCCAAAGGCAGGCGCCAAACCGCTGCGCCACCCAGGGATCCCTGGAAATTTCTAATTGAAAGTCTTCTTACTATTAACCCAAAATCTGGCTCCCTGTGTAGTCTACCTATGGGTTCTAGTTAGCCAAAGCTAACTGTGTATTCTCCTGATTGGTCCTAGTTAGATGGTCTAGACAAAGCTAAACCATTTCTGTTTTATTGGACTTTTTAAATATTTAAAGTAGATGCTATGTTTCTCATGTTTCTTCTCTTCCCCTACTGATCTCTGTTTCTTCTGATCAATTCTCAGTTTCTGAAGAATAAAAGATTGGGAAATCAGAGGAATATTTCTTCCATTATCAGATTTAAATCTTTCCCTTTCATAATTTTTAAAATTCTTTTCTCAATTTGCTTCCTGCTGTTGACTAAAACTGTTCACTATTTCTTATTTGACAAGACTCTAAGATGGAAAAAATTCACTCATTGTTCTCATGCTTAGTAGCAAATCCCATACCCTTAACTTATTTTAAACAATCCACTTCACTGCCCTGGATAAAAGTAGTGGATCACCTTTCAGACTTGACTACCGTGGAGTGTGCCCAACACAACCTGCACTACTGTACACTTACCTTTGCAGATTTGAGTCTATGGAGTAGTAAAACTATGCTACCCACACCCATAACTTGCTCACTATTGAAACTAGAAGAGAATAATTATTCAAACATTTGCTTTGAACCACAACTATTTGCTCACTGACCCCCATATAATTCTTGCTAATTATCGTATCATATCTTTTCAAGTTTTCACTTTTGGAATCATTTTCTGCTGCTTTCTATGTCAATTAATCTTTGCTTCCTCTGTGGAAATTTTTAGCTTTTTCATTTTTTTTAATATACAGACTGTTATGCTCCTACATTTGCTCCAGAAATGCATTATTAAAAAGAAAGAAAAAAAGAAAGAAAGAAAGAAAGAAAGAAAGAAAGAAAGAAAGAAAGAAAGAAAGAAGTGCATTATAATCCTTATATGTGTATATCCTTGGAGGTAGTGAATAGGGACATGGACATCTATTAAGCTGAGAAAAGTGCTCACATGTATCTTCCTCAAAGTTAATTTATTTGTTCCTCAAAGTTAATTATTATTTCTTTCACTTTGCCGCTTTCCACTCCTAATCTCAACTTCTTGGTGCCTATCACATGCTTGAAGAAAAGAGCTAGAATTTTCTTTAAGTGCTTACCTTTATTCTTAAATACATATAAGATTTAAACAGTACTATTTATAGCCAGAAAATACTTTGAAGCAAAAACTATGATAAATATGTAAAAATAAATGCAAATGTAGACAAAATGCTGTGTGTATAAATTAGTATAAAATAGCATATTTGAAGCCAGAAAACTAAAAAAAAAAAAAAAAATGGATTGAAGGTCATAACCCTATGCATTAAACCATTTCAACAGCTGAATTCCCATTCAAATTTTTTAAAAAATATTTTATTTATTTATTCATGAGAGACACACAGAGAGAGAGGCAGAGACACAGGCAGAGGGAGAAGTAGGCTCCATGCACCGGGAGCCCGACGTGGGACTCGATCCCGGGTCTCCAGGATCAGGCCCTGGGCTGAAGGCGGCACTAAACCGCTGAGCCACCCGGGCTGCCCCCTATTCAAATTTTAAGAGATAAATATGAATGTCTTCAGTTTGATGTTTAGTAAACCATTAAAACAAAGTCCTTCTGCTTTTGCAGATATATACAATTTCTGTCTCTTCACAATTCTGAAAGCATTATGAAAACACAACATCTTTTCCTGTAAGTATGGAGAGTCACAAAACCAATCTTGTGTTATGTGGGTGGCTGCTAAATGAGACCTCCAAAAATCTTCCTAATTTGTGACACCTCAATTTTAGCAGAACCAGTAAGTCAATCTGTTTGGTCTAGCTTTCTCGCACTAGTCAAGTTTCCAGCGGTGTCTGAGCTGTTCTCCTCTCTGGAGGGTTGCAAGGAGTCTATACAGCTTCTGGATATTTATTAATTTGTTTTTACCAAGGCTTCCTTTGGTGACCTTGAGCTTTATGGTTCTTAGATAGCTCCTCCTGAATGGAGCCCTGGACCGTGAAATGGCTTGGGGGATCCCCACATCGCTGCCCTTCTCAAGGAGCCAGCTCTTAGCATTCGCCAGGCTTACATGGAGAAAAAGGGTGCCTGACGATGGTCATGTTCCCTTTTAATAAGATATAGTTCCAAAAATCAGATCAAAGGATTTTTTTTATTAGCAAGAACTAAATCCAAACTATCTACAGAACAAGTTAACTACAGTCTTATACCTGGTCTTCACAAAACTAAGCAGCGTAATGGCTCTGTAATTGGAACCAACTTATCATGGGCATATAAAATGCAGATAACTCCAGAAATATTGTGAGATCTATAATAGTATGAACAAGAAGTAGCTGTAGATGAGCAACCTCTTGACCAACAGGAGAAAAATTTCTTTTCTTTTCTTTTTTTTTTAAAGATTTTATTTATTCATAAGAGGCACATAGAGAGAGAGGCAGAGACACAGGCAGAGAGAGAAGCAGGCTCTATGTAGGGAGCCTGATGCAGGACTCGATCCTGGGACTCCATGATCATACTCTAGGCGGAAGGCAGGTGGTAAACCACTGAGCCACCCATAGATCTCCAGGAGAAAACTTTCTATAGCAGTATTTATTCTTAAGGTCTTCTCTTCCTGCAAAATATTGAGGTAGCATGTGAGAGCTGCTTTCCATAGCAGATGGACAAAGAAATAAGCTGTTCCCAGGCATCTGCATTAGGCATATTTTAACAAATATACTCTAGAGGAAAACAGAAAGAAGGCTGACATCCCATTTATGAGTAGTGTTATAAGTCATAACTAAAAAAGTAGATTTATAGACATTCAGCTTATGAAGAATTTAGATCGTAGATACTGAACCATGGTCAATGGCAGACAGAGTAAACAAGAATCTGAGTTTTCACAGAATAAGATATAGACTAGGAAACAGCAGAGAATAAGTGTGTGAAAGAAAAAAAAAACAAGGCTAAATGAGAAAGTAATGAAGTTTGTGAAATAACACTAGAACTGTATTACAGGTGTTTAAGAATATTAATTATGGTTAAATACTCATTTTTATTTATTATCTGTAATAAACTGCATGCAGTACGTTTAAAAAGCTTCCATTCTCTTCAACTTATTCTTTTTTAAAATTATCTTTCCATATAGTAACCCAAAAAAAGAACACCCTTGAGAATTTCTATAGTTTTGTATCTTGAAAAGAGCTCTTTGAAATCAGTAGACTAAACGGTCAATTACAGTCAAGATCTGCTGCTTAAGTGATAAGACAGCATGGAATGAAAAAAAAAAACTATTTGCACTTGGGTCTTCCAAATATTACAGTAGGATTTGGAAAAGGTGAAAATATCAGGAAGAAAATGAAACCACAGCCTCTGTACTCAGAGTGGCTATCCCATGGTTCACTGTTGCCCTTCATCCACCCCTCCCCTATTCATCCTGGTAAAACCCTCAGTCTTTATCTCCTCTACTCTGTCTAAAGTATGCTGAACATAGCTCACTTCAAAATTGGTTTTTGAAAATCAGAAGCAGGTTATAAAGGTATTGAGACATGTGGCCATGAGTCCAAAATACCCTACTCAGTTGACAGATCTAACGATGTTCCATTATGAGATGATTACTAAGTGAGAGTAATGTCTTCTCTGTATTGTTATCAGATTAGAGCGTTTTTGATTAGACCTATCTAGGGTTCAAGGACCTATGTTAGTTGAGTTTTGAAATGTCAGAATTTAAGATTGGGAGATATTACACTAGATTTTATCTGGTCCAAGCCCACATTAGCTACTGAAGAAAAAGATGGATCCAGATGGATTCATACTCATATCTTTTTTTTTTAATTTTTATTTATGATAGTCACAGAGAGAGAGAGAGAGAGAGAGGCAGAGACACAGACAGAGGGAGAAGCAGGCTCCATGCACCGGGAGCCTGATGTGGGATTCGATCCCGGGTCTCCAGGATCGCGCCCTGGGCCAAAGGCAGGCGCCAAACCGCTGCGCCACCCAGGGATCCCCATACTCATATCTTAAGTTTAGCAAACGTTTTGCTCTACCACATGTGCCTCACAAGTAGAAAACAGCTACAAAGTGGCTGACCATATCTGTCTGTCTCTCTTTCTTTCAATTTCTCTTTTTTTCTTTTCCACTGAATATGACATGTAGTGGTTAAAAGACATGGGCTCTGGGTTCTAATAGACTCTCAGGTCAAATCCTATCCAACATGTATTAACCCTCAGGAATGTTAATACATTTCTTCAGACAATAGTTTCCTAATATATAAAGTAAGGATAATACCCAAATTATGGGGTCGTGGCAAGTATTAAATGAGATATTTCATGTAATGATTTCAACACAGTGTCACTCATAAGTGCTCAAGAAATGTTAAATATTATAATTACTTTAAGTATTCATACTTTTCAAAAATATGGAAAGGCTAAGAAAGACAAAGTAGAATATTAAAATAGCCAATAATCACTCAATTTAAAGATAACCCTTGTTAATATACACACACACATACATATAAAATATCACATGTACTTACATGTTCAAACATATATTTTTGTATATACATTTTAGCATGTTATATTACTATTTTATATCATTGAATTCACGAAATGGAATGAAATTGACTTGCTAATCACAAAATTTTTGGCAAGTCATTCCAGACTTGATGATTTCTAATGCTATCTTCATCCTGAAAATCTAAAAATGAATAAAGGAGCCTCAATCTTGATGGATTTGTTATCAACTTCAGGCTGACAGAAATGCAGAAAATAATAAACTGAGCAATAATCATTTACCTTTAGACTGCACTTCTTATAAAGATTTTCAAGATTTGTATAATTACAACGTCTCATTAACCTTTTGAAGAGTTCTGTGGCATAGCGTACAGCACAGCGAATCTACTGTAATATAAAATCAGTTTAATCCAGGA
The DNA here is from genome assembly GCF_003254725.2 of Canis lupus dingo. Classification (NCBI taxonomy): domain Eukaryota; kingdom Metazoa; phylum Chordata; class Mammalia; order Carnivora; family Canidae; genus Canis; species Canis lupus. Next base: position 19,682,080 of record NC_064280.1, on the reverse strand, counting down.
AGAAGCACTGAAATTAAATGCCTCTATCTAGAAAACCGCACTATACAAGGCAGTGATAAGTGCTAAAAGGTTGCGTGGTTTGGTGGTTCTTGGACTCTTTCCTGACCACCTCTAGTGGGTTTGGTTTCTTAAGAGAGTGACCTTGTCTCATTAATCTTTGTTCTACTTATTTACTCATTTATTCATTTTTTTTCATTTGCCTTATTTAATGTTTAATGTAATCCCAATGATATGTTAAAGGGTCCAGAGCTACTAAAATTAATAAGATAATATCATTATTTTAAGGGGTTAGAATTTTACCAAGATCAACAAGTAAAGAAAAGGTTTTAGTGCACTGTGATAAGCATGACACAATAGAAACAAACAGAAATCCACATTCAGGCTAGAAGTAGTCAGAGAAGGGCTCTTGAGAAGGGCTCAAACTTCATTGGATCTTAAAGAATGTCTAGGAAGGATGCCTTTCCTAGTGGTCCACTTGATCTTTAATACTTTTGCTTAATATTTAAACGATATTTTAAGCAATATTATTTATAATTTAATATTTATTAATATTATTTAAGCAATAATATTTTTTGCTTAATATTTAAACTCTCATTGTCTCAATTTCCACATAAGCTTGTTGTTGGAGTTAACACAGATTATGCATCCAAAGTACCTAGCAAAGTGCTTATCAGTAATAAATATTCATTCAATGAAAGTTTATTCTTTTTTACTGTTGTCTTGTGTTGCTTTCCCAGTTTATTTAGTGTCCGGGAATGCTATTCATTCTCTACCTAATTGATAATGTTCCTTTCTGAAAATATCTTATAACTTTGGAGCTGGACCCTACCTTTGGGTAGGACACAAATTCAATTACCCCTGAAAAGGATTGCTTTCATTCTGAGAGAGCAAAAGATTTGTAATTTCCCATGGAATATTGATAGGGAAGTAGGCAATAAAACTAGCATGTCACAAAATCCAGATGTCCCACAGGGGCTATATAGTCATCTGTCGCTTCCCTTAGCCATAACTTGCCCCTAATTTAAAGGACAATCCTATTCAAAGTTATCTTCTTAAAAGATATTTTTCTCCTAAAAATCCCTTAAATCGGTTACTTGGATGTTTTAAAAATGATGTACCTACTATAATAGAAATAATATTTTGATAGATTAAAAAAGGGGAGGTGATACAGCTATCAGGATTTAAGAACAACATGCAACACGGTATTCAAAAATTTCAGAAAATTATAAACTAAAGAGTGTAGGAAAATAATTGACTGATACCCAATTTGATCTCCCATCTTTGCAAATGGCTGCTCCAAGTTCTATTCCAAAATGGTGTTAGGGCTTTCACTGCTGTCATCAATTGCCATCAGCACTGCCTTTAACTGACATAATCACTGATTGTTACAATTAGTGCCCATTAGTATAGAGTAAAATTAGAGTCTCAGTCATATAGAATTGCCCATTATGTCCATAGAATACACAAAGTTCATCACTTATGATTAACATTACCAGAGTGAATTCAAAAGAAATTATGAAAGACCTGTCACTTCATAATGCCGCCAGATGCGAATATCAGAGATGATGTACCAACTGTCAAGACTCAATGCTCTGCTATGGAACACCCAGATTCTAGATATGAAAGTATGGAGAATTATAGAAACCATGTGTTCAGCCAATAGGAAACTTCAAGTGACCAATAGACAAGGTAGATTGAATAACAGAAAAAATGTACAAAATGTGTTTGATATAGTTAGATCCCTCTATAAAATTATTCACCCCTCACCTTTTGTTTTTGCTTTAGCTTCACTCTAGACTATAAGCCAAAAGAGTTGCCAAAACATTGGTGAAAAAAGGCCAATGCGAACATCATTTTTAACCCCCGATGTTATAATTACCATAGAAATTGGATGGTTGTAATTTTCTTGTGGTCGTGATTATTAACACTCCACTCTAAATGAACATATTCTAATATAGGACTCAGGAGTTAAGAAGAAACCATGTGATGCATGGAGCGCCAGGCTCCATCTTGATCATGCAGTGAGTGACCTTAAGTCTGAAATTTGCAAGGATGGTGGAGCCAAAGCACAGAAGGAGCCTGAGTCATCAATAACAGTGAAGTTACCATTCCAGAGTTGGAAAGCTTATCAAATGCAAATTGTATGAGCAAATACTGGAAATAATACTAAGAGAAAAAAAAATTCACTTTGTAGTGCAAATAGCTATGGAATCTTACTTATGTTTTGACGAGGTGACACCAACCCAATACGAATTTCAAACACTTCAATAAAATCTTTTCTATAAAATTATAAGCTTATCTGTGTATATAGTAAATAAGGTTTCCATCCCATCCCCAGAAGGACAAACTTTTAACTGGTACGCATGTATCTTTTCAGACATTTTCTCTGCATATAAAAGCATTTGTACACTCTAATACATAACATTCGCTTTATATGTCAAATGATATATAGACCATTCTGTTGCAACTTGGCTTTCTCACCATTTTTCTATCCTTATTATAGATCTTTAATACATAATGGCTACATGGTCTATTTAATTCTATGGACAGATATTATGTATTTAAACTATATACTGTTATCACTATTTACCTTGTGTCTATTTTTTCACTGTATCAAACATGTTCATGCATAATTTATCTATTTGTGGGTATTTAGGATAGATTTCTAAAAACAGAATTGCTGGATATATATATATATATATATATATATAATTTTATATAATATATAAAACCATCTATATAAACCAAAGTTTTCAAATGGTGAGATATTTTTATAGGTAAGCCTATATCTACAGCTTACCTAAGTATTCAAATCCCTTCCAGAATGTTAGCTCCAATTCACATTCTCACTACTATGTACTAGAGCATTAACAAACTTTTAAATTCTTGCAAAAATAAATAAAAAATATCCTTTAATTTTATTTTTTAAATCATGAAGATAATTCATCATCTCTGTTAACAGTTATTAGCAATTTATATTTCTTTATCCATGTCCTTAAGTTTTTACCAAAATTTTTCCTATTGAATTGATAGTACTTTTCTTCTTTAACAGCTTTATTGATATATCTGTCACATGTCATAAAATCCTACTTAAGACATGCAGTTCAGTGTTTTTTAGTAAATTCACAAAGCTGTGTAAGCAACATTTATTATTAAATTATTAATGTTAATTTAATAAACAATATTATAATTAATAATAATTAATGTTGATTTAATAATTATTTTATATTTTAATATAAATTATTAAATGTTATTAATGTATTAAATTAACAATTTAATGTTAGGATATTTTTAGCACCCCTAAAAGAACTACATATACATTAGTAGTCATTCCCACTCCTTCTTCCCCTACCCCTGCCCCAACCACAGGTTAACATAAATTTATGTTCTGTATCTATGGATTGCATGTTCTGGACATTTCACCTAAATGGTATCATACTATATGAAGTCTTTATGCTTTTTAAAATTTCACTTAGCATGATATGTTCAAGATTAAGCCATTGGCATGAATCAGCACTTCACTCCTTTTTTATTGCCAAATAACATTCCATTGTATGGATATACTACCCTGGGTTGTTTATTCATCATGGATGATGATTTAACACCCATGATTTTTCATGGTAGACATCCATCATAGATATCCATTGATGGACACTTAGATTGTTTTCACTTCGGAGATGTTAAGAATAATTTGGCTATAAACATTTTTATTCAAGTTTTGTATGGACATATGGTTTCACTTTTCTTAAGTGTACCTACTAAGAATTGTGAGGGGTCACATGTTTACTCTATTCTTAATATTGTGAGAAACTACTAAACTGTTTTCCAGAATGACTGAAACATATTGCGTTGCAATAAGAGTCAATTGCTCGAACGACTATGCCACTCAGGTGCCCCATCTTCACATTCTTGATGGTATCCTTTAACATCATTAAAAGTTTTTAATTTTGTGGAAGTTCAATTTTTACCAATTTTTCTTTTTGTCATTAATGCTTTTGATATCAATGTTTTCGGTGTCATGTCATTAATCCTTTTGGTGTCATTAATGCTTTTGGTGTCAAAAACTATGGCCTAACCAATGTCATGGAATTATATTCCTATGTTTTCTTCAAGGAGTTTTAGTTTTCTTATATTTAGATTTATGATCCATTTGAGATAGTTATTGCATTTAGTGGGAGGTAAGAAATAAAATTCATTCTTTTACATACAGATTTCCAGCTGTAGGAAATCATTTTTATGAAGACTATACTTTTCCTATCAAATTTTCTTAACTAACATTTTTCAAATTGATTGATATTAAATGTGGGAATTTATGTCTACATTCAATTCCATACCATTGATGTGTGTCTTTCTTTATGACAGTACCATATTGTATCATTTACTGTAGCTTTGTAGTATACTTGAAATTGAGGAATAGGAAACTACTCTTTCTCTTTATTTCTTGTTCTTGATTGTTGGTAGGTCCTGTGCAGTTCCATATGAATTTTAGCATTAGTTGGTAAATATCTACAAAACAATCTAGGATTTTTAGAAGGATTTCAATAAATCTATAAATCAATTTGGGAGTACTGCCATCTTAACAATATTACATAAACATGAGTAAACTTTGCATTGACTTAGATCCTTCTTATTTATTTAAAAATGTTTTGTAGTTTTCAACGTACAAGATTTGCACTATTTTGTTAACCTTATTACTAGTATTTCATTGTTTAGGATGTTATTGTAAAGAGAATTTTTTTTTCCTGGCTTTTTTTTTTTTTTTTTTTTTTACGTTTTAAGTTTTTATTTTAATTTCAGTATAGTTAACATACAGTATTATATTAGTTTCAGGTATACAATATAATGATTAAACAACTCCATACATCACCAGTGCTCTTCACATCAAGTGAATTCCTTAAACCCCATTGCTGATTTCACCCATCCTCCCCCTCACTTCCCCTCTGGTGACCATCAGTTTGTTCTCTGTAGTTAAGAGGCTGAATTTATTTTTAGAATGTCTGTTGCTTATTTTTAGAAATATAATGGGTTTTTGTATATCAGTCTCATATCCTACCACATTGAAGAGATTATTTATTAATTCTAATACAGCTTTTTGTGGAATTTTCAATCCTCATGCTTTTCTCTACATAAGATGATGTCATCTGTGAATAATGATAGCTTACTTCTTTTACATTACAGATGTTATTCATTCATTCATTCATCCATTCATTCATTTATTTATTTAGACAATACCCTAAAAACTCCAGTACAATGTTGAGTAGAAGTTTCAAAACAAACGTCCTTGTCGGTCTTTGATTTTAGAGAAAAAGTATTCACTTATTCTCCATTAATTATGTTAGTTGTGGGGTTTTTATAGAAGATGCTCCTTATCAGGTCACTTTCTACTCCTATTTTGTTTTTGTTTTTCTTATCATGAAAGTATGCTGAAGTTTGTCGAAAGCTCTGTCTGCATCTATTGAGATGGTTGTGTAGAATTTGACCTTTATTCTATTAATATATTTTATTGATTTTTGGATGTTAAACCAATTTTGCCTTTCTGGGCTATCTCTCACTTTTTATGTGTTACCATATTCAGTTTGCCAATGATTTTACAGTTTGTTGCAATACATATTCAGAAGGAGTAATAATCTATGGTTTTATAGTGATATCTTCCTCTGCTTTTATTATCTGGATAATCTTGGTCACATACAATGAACTGAGAACTGTCCCATCCTCTTCACTTTGTGATGTGTTGACATAATTTTTCTTCAAGGATTTGGTAAGCAGAATGTATGATTAGAGCCACCTTGGCATGAGTGTTAGTTTCTTGCAAGTTTTTAAATTATTAATTTGTTATTTTTACTTGCTATAGATCCAATTAGATTATCAATTTTTTCTTGGCTCAGTTTTGGTAGCTTGTCTTTCTAAGAAATTGTCCATTGGATCTAAGTTATTTAATTGATGGGCATAGAGTTGTTCATGGTGTTCTCTTTTTTCACTTCTGTGAGGTCAGGAGTGATATACCCACTGCCATTCCTGGATTTAGTAACTTGTGTCTTCTCTTTATTCTTAATCAGTAAACTTAAAGGTTTGTCTATTTTGTTGATCTTTTTTTTTTTTTTTTTTTTTTTATTTTGTTGATCTTTTAAAAACTGTAACTATTGATTTTCTCTCTTGTTTTTATATTCTCTATTTCATTAATTTAATTTATTTTCACTCTAGTATCTATTATTTTTCAACCATCTTCCCTTTTATTTCATTGGTTTTACTTTGCTCTTCTTTTTCTAATGTTGTAAGGTGGGAGATTAGGTTCCTGATTTGAGATCTTTCTTGCTTTTATGTTTTATTTAATTATTTTAAATAATCTCTATACCTACATTGGGGCTGGAATTCATGACCCTGAGCTCAAGACCCACATGCTCTTCCATTTCAGCCAGCCAGGCTCCCATTGATCTTTCATGTTTTTAATAAAAGCATTTCTAACAGTATTTTTCCTTAATACACTGCTTTTGCTCTGCCTGGTAAGTTGTGATTTGTTATTGTTGTTGTCATTTATCTTAATGTATTTTCAGTTTCCTTTATGATTTTTTGGCCTATTGGTTATGAAAAGGTGTGTTGGTTAATTTTATCATATTTATGAATTTTCAAATTTTCTTCTGCTGTTGATTTGTAATTAAATCCATTGTACTTAAAGGAACATACTTTGTATGATTTTAAACTTTATGAACTTATTGAGGATTGTTTAATGACCTAGTACAGGTCTATTCTAGAGAATGTCCCATGGCTTTTAAGAAGAATGTATATTCTGCTGTTATTAGCTGGAGTGTTCTATGGATGTGGGTTAGATCTACTTGAATTTTAATGTTTTTCAATAAATACTATCATATTTAGTGACTATTATATTTAGTGTTTTATTTTTATTATATTTAGTGTATTGTTTTTAGTATTTTTTTACTAAACACTAGCCATCTGTTTCCTTATTCATCTTCTGTCTAATTCTGTTATTTAACATGGACATTGATATATCCAACTTCAGCTGTTAAATTGTCAGTCTTTCCCCTTTATGTCAATTTTGCATCACATTTGGGCTCTGTTGTTAGGCGTGTGTGCTTGTAATCATTCTATCTTCCTAATGGATTAACCTTCATATCAATGTAAAACATTCTCCATAGTCTCTAGTAACAATTTTTATCTTAAAATCCATTTTGTCTGATATAAGTACAACCACTCCAGCTTTTTGTTATAACTTTCATGGTATATCTTTTTACATCCTTTTACCTTTTTTGATTTTAAAGTATATCTCTTGTAGATATATATAGTTGAATTATAATATTTAAAAATTTATTTTGCCAATCTCTGCCTTTTGATTTTTGATTCACTTACATATAACTCCTCATAAAGTAGGATTTATACCCACCATTTTCTCATTTCTTTCAATATGTTATCTTCTATCTTTTTTGTTCCTCAATTTCTGTCTTCTTTTGTGCTAAATAGATGTATTCTAATGTAGCTATAGTGGTTTGATCTGTGTCTCCCAAAAGTTCATATCTACCTGCAATCTCAGAATGTGACCTTATATGGAAATAGGATTTTTGCAGATGTAATTAAGGTAGGAATCAAGGAGAGATTCTACTGGATTAGTAGATCAGTGAGAAGATCAGGTGAAGACGGAGGTAGAAATTAAAGTTATGCTGCTACATGCCAGAGAACACCAGCAGCCACCAGGATGTGAAAAACAAGAAAGGATTTGCCTCTAGAGCCTTCAGAGGGAGTTGGCTCTGCCAACAGTTTGATTTTGGACTTTTGGAATCCTGAACCGTGAGAAAATAAATCTCTATTCTTTGAAGCCACTCAGTGTATGATTCTCATGGAAGCCCTAAGAAACTAACAGAGTACACTTTTAATGACCTTATTGTTGCTTTTACTATATTTTTGAGTTGCAGATCTGGCCAGGATCTTGTTTGTCCCAATTGAAATTCACAATACTGGTCAACTGAGAGTCACCAGCAGTTTGCAATTACTTAAGTTAAGCCTCGGGAGTAGGCATTTCCCCACTTTTTTGCTATGCTTTTGCTATGCTTTTGGTGTATATGTATAATGCTTTTAAAAGAGTTCTAAGAACCGTCATATCTTTCCATTGTCTACAATGCACATGGTCTTGCACTGTCATGCTACTAAGCTAGGGAGATGGGAAGGATACAAATAGTCCCAAGTTAAAACATCATATACTCTGATGTTTTACAGAGATTTAATCATGTCTCTCAGATATATGATTTTCAGTTTATGCTATGGCTTTGGTAAATAGAGTTTTGAAGTGTTGAATTTAGTTTTTGGTTCATATTTTCATTGTTTTACCAGGAAAACAAGTTCATTAAGGATCTCACTCTGCCATTCCACTTACTGGTTTTTAACTTTTCTCTTTATATGAAGGAAATCAGCCTTTTCTCTATCACATATTTAAAATATTTTTTTCCAAATGTGTCATTTGTAGTTTGATTTTGTTTATAGTAATTTTTTACAGCTAAGAATTTTCTCTTTAAATGTTTTTCTACTCTAATATACCAATATCTTTAATCAGTTTATTTTTTAAAGATTTTATTTATTTATTTAAGAAAGAGTGTGTGTGAGAGAGAGAATATGAGCAAAGGAAGGGGCAGAGGGAGAAGCAGACTCCCCACTGTGCAGAGAGCCCAATTCGGAGCTCAGTCCCAGAACTCCTGGGATCATGACCTGAGCTGAAGGCAGACGCTTAACTGATTCAGGCATTTTTAAATTTTTAAATATTTTAAAAATATTTTAGTGCTATTTCTATTATTTTGTTTTTACATATAAATCTATGGTTCATGTAGTTCTTTCAAATGGCTAGCCAGTTACCCCACTTTAAAAAAATGATGAATCCATTTTACCACATTTATTTGAGAAGTAATTTTTACCTCATACTACAGTCACATATGTATTTATATTTATATTTGTTCCAGTGATCTTTTTCTGCCCGAGATGTGTGCTATTTTAGCTATTGTACCAGAAAATTATTTGTAATGTCTGGTAGGAATAATCTTTCTTTTATAATCTTTATTTTCATATTTTTAAAAGCTGTTCTAGCATTATTTTTCCCCAGGGCACCCTAGAATCATTTTGACAAGTTAAAAAAAATCCTATTTAGGTTTTGATTAGGATCATACTGAATTTATAGATAAACTTTGGCAAAATCAACATTGTTCAACTAAGGATACTCCTATCCCCCCAAAAAAGTATTGCCTTCTAAACTGTACACTTTCTTTTATGCTCCTTGCTAGTTTTAACTTTTCTCTTTTCAAGTCTTTCACATTCTTTAGTTTATTTAGCTATTTTATCCCCATTTTGTGAATGGAGTCTTCTATTTAATTATCCTTTTACATATCTTCATAACCACATATTCTCCATATTCTTTAACCTTCACAGACTTTCCATTCCTTTAAAGTTTAAATGAAATTGCTTGAGCATCCATGTCCTATAATAGTGGCATGTCAAGAGATCTTCCCCATGTGCTTATGAATTTTTTTTTTCTTTTTGGTGTATTTGAGGAGAGGATTTTTTTTCCTATTAGCTCCTGTGATGGGTCTACTATGCATCTCACTCTTCTCTGCATCCCATGAAGACTGCTCATTTTTATGCTTCTCATGCTTGAAATTCTGAGACTGTAACCCTTTTTGCTTCTTTCTTTATAACAACACTAAATCAATGCTGCTAATTATACAGATTTTATTGAAGAATTGTGGTGAACTGTACGCAATTAGAGTTCAGGCATAAAATAATTCCAATTTGAATTTCAGATAGACTTCCTATAAATTCTGTGGATCAGAATATCTGGATTTAAAAACTGGTCCCATTACTTAGTTTCCGTGGAGTGTTAAATAATCAGAGAGAGAATGAACATTCTTTTCTCGTTACTGTCTTCAATGGGATTGCTTCTATGGTACTATTGTTTAAACATGGTGTTAGATTTTGGTCTGATATATTTTCAAAGTTTTTTCTCTTGGGGGGGTATTTTTTTGGTGGCTTCATTGTACTTTGATATTGACAGAGTTCTTTCTTAGTCTTTGAATAGGATTCAGTAACTTACCCCCAAATTGTGTTGCTCTTGAAATTTTCGACTATTTTTTTAAAAATTTTACTCATATCCCTTTGACCTATGCTTTCTTCCAGGGAAGTATTATTTTAGTGTATCTTTGACTATTTTACTTTTCCATCTGTTTTATTCCTTTCTTCAGGAATATCAATTATGCAAATATTGGATCTCTGTTTTCTCTCTTCTAATAATATTATCTCATGGCTTTTTGCTCTTCTTCATTTTATTTCATTTTTTTATTTAAAGATTTATTTATTTATGAGAGAGAGAGAGAGAGAGGCAGAGGGAGAAGCAGGCTCCATGCAGGGAGCCCCATGTGGGACTTGATCCCAGGACCCCGGGATCACGCCCTGAGCCAAAGGCAGATAGATGCTCAACTGCTGAGCCACCCAGGTATCCCTTCATTTTGTTTTATATTATTTATCAAGCCATATTTCACAACACTGACTCTGTTTTAAGCAATATCTATTCTAATTTTGAATTCTCTAATTCTGAATAGTTGGCTTTTAAACAACATGGGTTTGGGCTGTGCTGATCCATAGATAGATAGATAGATAGATAGATAGATAAATAGATAGATAGATAGATAGATAGATAGATAGATAGATATAGATATAGATATAGATATAGATATAGATATAGATATAGATATAGAGATATAGCCATATATATGGATTTTTAATAAATATAGTATGGTACTACAAATCGTTTTCTTTTCCATATGACTTTCTTAACAACAATTTATTTTCTCTAGCTTACTTAATTGTAAGAATACAATATATAATACATATCACATACAAAATACACGCTAATTCACTGTTTACATATTGGTAAAGCGATTAGTAGTTAAGATTGGGGAGCCAAAAGACAAATTTTTGACTCTGCAGGGGATTGGTGCCCTAACCCTTGCATTGTTCAAAGGTCAACTGTATATATTTCTTGAGCTCAGTCATGTCATCTTTTAACAACTTCTATTGTTTAATCCATTTCCTCTTGAGTGATTATATTTTTCTTGAATGAGACAATATTCTCTATGATTCATGTCTGTGTAAGAAATTTATATATTTTCTCATATAATTCATCTTATAAAACATGTCTTCAACTCATTTATTATGTTTTTCCTTGTTTAAAATATTTACTTTGCATAGGAAAAATACTGGATACTTTTTTTCCCCCTGCATATTAATCCTATTTAAAAAGGAGAATTCTGTCTGGGGCACCTGGGTGGCTGGCTCAGAGTCCAGGGATCGAGCTCCCTGCTCAGTGGGGAGATTACTTCTTCCTCTCTCGCAGCCCTCACCCCTGCTCATGTTCTCTTTCTTTCTCTCAAATAAATAAATAAAATCTTTAAACATAAAAAGGGGGGAGGAGAATTTTGTCTAAGCCCACTAACAAAAATGAATTGAGAAAATGAGCTAAGGAAGTCATTATCTCTTCAATTCAAGGATGTTGCCTTAAAATAATCTTTTATCAGATCTGCTGAATCCTCCCATCTGGGTGAATGATTTTACTGAATATGGCAAGTTTGCTTCTTGATATGAATAGATTATGTTGATAAGAAGACTGAATGACACACTGAAACTTTTGTTTGTTTTATTAGCTTTTATTAATCTCTGCTCAGTTGACTTTTGCTGGCAACTTCAAGGCTGTTAAGTATGCAGTTCTCTCTTCCTAAATATTCTACCCATGATGTTTTGTTTTGTCTTGTTTTGTTTTGTTTTGTTTTGTTTTTGCAGGGAGAGTGGGGTGAATGAAGTTGGAAACATGGACAAATCCTTCTATCAATGTCCTTCTACCCTACACATCTCTGGGTAGAAATGAGTTGCCCTGAAAATACCTTCTATGCCTCTTGTACCTATCGTCATTACCTACACATAAATCTGTTTCTCTTCAGTCCAAGCAAAACATCATTACGTGGATCTTTCTAGACTTTAACTTATTGATGAAAACTATGTGCTCTGAGATATGTAGTAGTATGTGTGAGTTTGTATTGTGCCTTAATTTTACAGTCTTTACACTATTTGACAGATATTCTTGCCTTTTTGGAAAATGTGATTTCCTCCTTAAAACAAAAACAAACAAACAAAAAAAACCAAAAGACACAGTCTCTTTGCTTTTGTGGAGCAAGTCTCAGGGGATGATATGGAATAAACATTTTACTCCACTATCTTTTACCAGCAGTCTTAAAAATAGAACATTTTAATATAATATTACACAGAAATAAAATCATTCTTCCATTACCTAGATTGTCAAGCAAAAATTGAGATATATATTGGAACGTAATTTAAATTAGAAATTTTTAGAGTTTTTCATTTCATTGGAAAGAAGGAATTTCTCAAAGGAGAATCCTTCATGGACAGGATATTTTTTCCCCTGCTATGAAAACATGTGTCTAGAAGCTGGAATATGTCTCATAAGATAGCTTTGATGAGAAGTCCATGGTAGTTATAATACACATGCGTAGAGCTTGCCTTTGACCCTCTGGGTTTCAGCTTTATCAAAAAAGCAAACCCCAATATTTTCTAAGAAGAGATCTGCTTTAAAATTCAATGAATCTCCCATTGTGGGGGTTTAGTATTCCAGGCTCAGTTTGTGATGGGTCTTCATTTCTTGACTTCTGCCAGATTTGGCCACCACTAAATCTCACTAGGCTTTCCTGGGGGAAGTCAGGCCTTATTTCTTCATAACCTTCTGTTCTTTTGTCAGCTACTCCTCCTCGTTCACTATTCATCCACGACATTGTTGAAGAAGGGTCACCAGTCCACGTCTTTATCTGTTTGACCCAAGCCAGGGAGTTGTCAGATCCGAGAAAGCCGCCACAGCCTCTTGCCACTGCTCTGGTCATAAGTTTATAGTTCAGGCTTCTCTTCGCAAAGGATCATCAACATCAACATGTTGTTTCCAGGGTCATAAATTTGCAATGTGATGAGACATAACCAGATGTTGCCAAACGTGAACTGATTCTCAAAGCAGCCTCTTGCCTGCTCTGTCTTGCTTCCCAACTCATAGAAGCTGGTGGTCCATGTAGTTCATTCTCAGCTGAGGGGCTTGCTTGTCCAGATTGAAGTCAATTGTTTTCTGGAGCAATTATATTTTTCAAGCTGAATAATAGAGTGGCCATTATCACCTACTTCACAGATATTTTCCATTACTTAATGCCACTATGCAGTATTTATTGCCATTCTTTGGACACTCTTCTGTTTTTCCTTTTGTTGTTGTGAGGGTAGCTGTTGTGTTGTGTTAGGTTGTAATATTGTTCCCTATATATAGTAATGAGAGAAAATGTCATGATTTCTGTAGTTCATATGCCCATCCCTAGACCTAAGGACTGATTTTTGAACCTGATTCCAATTCTTTCAAATTCGTTAGAATTTGTTTAATACCTAGGATATAGTCAACTGTAATAAATGTTCCAAAGTGTAATTCTAGGTACAGTAAAGCTTTAAGGCCCCTTGGGCTTTTGCACATTCTTTTCATTTAAGTTGAAGTAACAGAGGTTATGGAAGTTAAGTAAATTATTCAAGATTGCACAATCTGTTATTCCAACCCAAGGCTCTAGCCTCCTGTTTTGGCACATTGTTGCACTTCTTTAGGAAACCAAGAGTTTATTATCTGGACATAACATCAATACATAATCATCATCTCAGCCCTTTAAATGTGAAGCCAGGCTAAATTTAAAGCAAAAGTCAATGGAAATAAAAACATTTTAAATATCAGATGTCATAATTCTTCATCCCTTCTCAGAATTCTGGCTTTCTCTTTTACAAAACTTGCTGAATAGTAAGAATATATCACCTATCATAATACTGTTGGTAAGAAATACTAACTAAGGGTCCTCAGAGAAGGTTCTTTGAATTGTCCCATGAAAAAGCTCCACAATGTAATTTAGTTTATGATTTAATGCCTAAAGTTGTTTTTTTTTTCCTTTCCTCTTTGCTCTTGATTAGGATTGTTTTGTTAGCTGATAATATGGAGCAGAAGCCTGGTCTTCTATGACTGGCAACGCCAGAGAGACACAAGAAACACTGCTAATGTGAAAATCAAGCTTTTTTTTAGTACATTAAATATTCTATAAGCCAGTTCCATTTTTCAAGGGAAAGGATACTACCAAATGTTTACATATGCTGTCTTTGTGGTTGCTGTTGTTTTATTTTCTATTGTTTGTGTTATTCTTATTTTATGTGACTTTAATTACCTTGGTGTATATTCTTCAGATAAAGGACTGATTTTTGAAGTTCCATTTTTTTTCAGTTTAAAATAAAAAAATATTCTGCAATTTTAGTTCTTCTTAAAACGTGACGAAATTAAAGTTGAATTTTGTACTACAGGAATTATTCTTACCAGAAGTTTAGTGTAAAGTAAAAAATATTCTTTTTGTTTGTTTATTTGTTGTTACTACAAGCAACCTTAAAAATGATTTAGAAGACCAACTCCCAGTGCATTAGATTAAACTAATTTTAAAGAATTTGAGGGTTTGTGCCCATTCCTAGTGATTTTGATTGAATTTATTGAGAATTAGACCTAGGCATTGATTCTTTCCAAAAGCACACAGGTGATTATAATGTGTCTCCAGAGATGAGAACCATTAATATAGTACCACCCTTTGTTGATGAAACAAGGTAAAGACCCTCAAGTTCATGGAGGTTCTGTAACTTTCCAAAGCACTCAGTGGCCAAGCTGGCTCCAGGACTTAGCGCTCCTGTCACTTATTCTAGGTTCCTCTTCTCTCGCAATTGAACACAGAACCTGTGACATTTCTCAATGAACTCCCAGTGACTTACACAGTCTCAGCCACATCAAAAATATTCAATAAGACATTGGCTGAGTATTGAATAGATGGATTATTGAATGAGAGTTAGATGGCTTCCTGTGTCACATACACTCTGCAACTTCATTAAATTAACGGCGACGCTTGTTGCTGAGAATTCAGGCAAGAAAAGAGTATGCAACTTGGTAGAAGCCCAACATCCTCTCAGGTAGAATGTTGTCATCTGTGGAGATCGTGGAAGGATCTTCACTTAGCTAAGGAGGGAGAAAGAAAGAAATTTGCAGTGAGGGGAGGTCACCACAACATTGAGGATGGCGCTCAGAGGAGAGCAGTGAGTCTTGAGAACGCGTTGGATCCCGGAAGAGATGCTGTCACAGTTGCCACAACCAATCATATAAATGCTGGGAAATTTATCAATCTCGACACCAAGAATTCGAAAAGAAAGGCGCTTTAGGCTCTCAGGGACCAAGGCCTGTCTATTGTGACTGCTAATCCAAGTGGGTTTGGGTTAAAAGGGGTTAACAGCCCTCTGCTGTAACACATGATTGGTCTTTATGAGGTTGAAGCTCTTGTCTGTTTGAGGCCTACAGATGATGCTAAAGAGCCAATAATGACAGCAATTCAAAGCAATCTAATTATGCAAACGGGAGGCTAAACAATTTCATCATCCTTAAATTAGATTGTCCTAATGAGATAAAGACACCAATTAATCCTGAATTAATTTCAATAGCCTATTTCAGGCAAACACTTTAATATGCAAATGTAAATGAGAAACAAAGCCTACTGTAGAATGCCAGAGTTCAGAACCTCTCTCTTCGCAGCTGCAGCGGGTGTAAATAGTGCCTAATGAGTTTGCATGGAAAGATACAACCAGTTGAAAATTTTAGACTTCATAAAGCACAGCCGGTGCCTCAGGTATACTGGATGTGGGCTGGAGCCAGACATGCAAGGAGGGGGAGTTTTGCAGGGAATGGACTATTGTAGGTGTGCACTGCTGAGTCACAGACACCTTTTTTCTAAGCAAAAACTGGGTAGTTCTTCCTTCCAGCTGAGTCCTCAACCGAGTGTGTGTATGTGTGTGTGTGTGTGTACATATGTGACTGTGCATGTGATACACATGTATGCCCATGTGTGCAAGTATGAGTGTGCCTGAGTGTGTACACGTGTAAGCGTGTGTATGTGTGTGTGTGTGGTGAAGGGGAGGTAGGGAGTGGACATGGTGAAGTAAGAGGAGCAGTGTGGAGACACTTTAATGAGTTGGTATTTGGAGAGCCAAGTTGTCATAACACACACCTGGACAGAAGTCTCTTCTGGACATAAAGTTGATTTTAATTAGTGACCACTTAATCATTTTAAATTAACCATTCCCAACTCATTTAATATTTCTAAATAATTAATTTCCTAAATAAGACATGGGAACAGATTCAAAATCTTAGGTGCCTATGCTGAATCCAAAGATCTGTGATTTAATGATATTTGGCTGGAGGGCTCTTCAATGGGCTAATTCCTTTTTATAACTACCAAAATAGCCCCACAGGTAATAACCTGGGTAATAATCTCTTCTGTCTAGAAAAGAAAGTGATAGCTGATATCAGGAATGAGTCCAAACTGAAACTGGGAGAGAGAATAGTACTCATCGAGGTTGTCTACATCAAATTAAATTGTTTGGGTTTAGTTATAAATGACCAAGTAAGAATAAGTTTGCTTATTCTTCATGACACAATAACCCTCTGGGTACAAAATAATGCCTAAGGTTGCCATATAAAATATACAATGCCCACGTAATATTTGGAACATATGTACATATACTTTTAAAAGTTCATTGTTTATATGAAATTTGAATTTAGTTGGCTGTCCTGTATTTTTATTTGGTAAATGGGAACCATAACAGGTGCTCAATAAACATATGTTGCATAATGTCCAATTGACTTGTAATCAGAAATTTGGAGTACCATTTGCAAAAGAGCATAATAGATATATTTTGAGATGTGAGTCTCTATTTTCAAGGAGTGAATTACTTCTTGGACTAAGATCCTCTGGTTATAGAGGATGCATCTTCAGCTAGGAAGTTTGTAAAGTGTGACCATCTCTATCAGAAATGTCCGTCTCTTCAATGTAGACCAAGAAGACCCTATCCCTCAAGGACTCAGGCTGGGTCTGAGGAATTAGAGTTATGCCTTTCTGGTATCTTGACCTATAACCTGTAAATCTGATATTTATAGAGAGAAAGCACCAACCCCCAGATAGAAGAAATGTGTCATAGCAGTTCATAGTGTTAGGCGTAGATTCCGACCTATTTTCAATACTTTGTTCTATAAATTAAGAGTTTGGAAAAGTCACTCAACCTCTCTGAGCCTTGAAGATGAATTTCTTCATCTACAAAAAATGAGAGTGTGTAATAAAAAATGTAGTGGGTGTTAAGGTTAGCTACTACATAAATGAGCAGCACAGCAAGAACTCAATAATTATAGCTAGTAACAATAGGGTCGTGCAACTGTTAGAGAACAATAGGGCAGAAAAGAAAGTTACAGATTTGCATGTGAAGTTGAAATGAGAAAGGAGGAGAAAGTCCTCCTTTCCTAGCTATGACTCCTCATAGCTTCCCTATTCCTAGTCACGTGCTAGACTTTGAATTTCCATAATCCTCTATAACGGACTCCCATATTTGGCCTCTGTTCTTTTAGGTTTGATGAATTCTAATTAAAGATATTTAAACGAAATTTTTTAAAGAATTTATTTATTTATTTATTTATTCATTTATTTATTTATTTATTGAAGAGAGAGAGCAGGAGGGAGAGGGAGAGAATCTGAGGACGACTCCATACTGAGCACAGAGCCAGATGTGGGGCTCGATCTCAAACCATGAGATCATGACCTGAGCGGAAGCCAAGAGTAAGATGCTTAAGACTGAACCACCCAAGCACCCCCAGTTATTTAAAATTTTGTGGGGCTCAGTGAAAGTTTAGGCTGAATGTCCAAGCTGAGGGATGCCCCTCAGACGTAAACTTCCAAGTGTTGTAAATCTCCATAATTAAAAAGGGCATCAGAAATACCTTTAAATACCTAGCTTTTTCTGAATTGCCAAACCATTTTTCTCCTGATCATTTCTTTCAAGCTCCTTAGGGATAAAATCTGAAAATATTATGATCATTTTAAAGTTTCTGAGTTGTCTTTAAATGGAGTAACTATATTTTACCACAAAAACGGGGACATGTGGTTTGACAGCATGAGTATACTTATGGCTGAAAACAGGACAGGCTACTTGATATAAATGCTGTTCTGGAAAATCTGAGACATATGGTTCCTTACTTCTTGACTCTTTGTTAGCCACCTCTGACTTCTGCTGAAATCCAAACTGTACACTGGTTTCCAGGTGAAAAGTGTAGCACTCCCCCACCCCAGTCCAATATTTGGGAATCCAAGTGTAGGGACTGTCTAAAGAAATCCTCTTGAGAATCGTTTCTCCAGTCTATTTTCTTGATTTGTTAAAGGGTAAAGAATTGTAGATGACTAGATTTACAGATACTTCCTTCTAAATTCTGCATGGGATTGGTGGGAGGGCAGTTGTAAGGACCTTTCTCACAATCACTGTAGTACCTTTCCTCTATCATGTTGATTTTGGAGGTGAAGTCAAGTTAGGAATCCCATCTTAATATCCTACTACCTTAGACAAAACATGTTTGGGCTATACCTAAAAGATACTTTGTGCCAAGTCACCAGGCACAGATATCCAGGATTTGAACATAAATAAAGAAGTCATCAAGAATTTCAGAGTCTAATGGAAGAAAAAAAATCCTACTCACAATTCCTTGCAGAACAGTATGAGGTTTGTGTGCTAAGGCAGATAGGTAGAAGGGACAATGTTAACACAACAGAAGGGATTAGGCCCTACCTGAGAGCAATATGGAAGGCTTCTTTAGGAAAGAGCTATAGTTGGTCAGGCTAGAAACAAAATATTTTATGATTTCCAGTTGTGGAAAGGGAGATGATATGTGGTTAAAAGTCTCACTAAGGACAAATGTCATCAATGGGTAGATAAAGCTGATTACTAGTTGGTATTTCTGACCTTTCACACACATTTATGGCAAATATATAACTGTGGAGAAGGTAGCGGTATAGTACCACTGAGTCTCCTCTTTCCCTCCTCTTTCTCCTCGGTGATCCAGTAGAAAAACTGCCTTAGTGTTGGCATTTGATGAAGCTGAAGTGTGGTTATCAGTAGAGGCTAGATGGCATCCACCAGTAGCCATTCCACATATTTGGGAAAAAAAATTTGCTGTGTTAGGAACTAGATCATTTGTGGACAGTACACTACTTTGGCTGCTGTGACTTATGCCCTGAAGTAAAATATTGCTATTAAGATTATACCCTAACCGACTGCATTTTAGCAAATTAATGATTAACACTATGGGCAGTTCTCCTATCTCTAAAAGTAGTTAACGCTAGGGCAAACTTAAGCTGTTGGTAAAATCAAGAAAAAAGGAACACTGTTTGTAAAATATAAAACAACACACAAGAGCAGGTTCTTTTCCTGTATGACGACAAGGACATGTGGTAGTTGTTTCTCTAGAAAAGAGTCAAAGCCCTTAGAACTTAATTTTCTCACCACTAAAAGAGAATCAAAGCTTAATCTATTTCCTCTCATATGTACGAGTCAGTGCCCTGCCTCTATTGCACTTTGAATGGACTCTCTACAGCTTTAATGGAATGCCAGTCATATTTTAAGCATGAATGTGAGATGCTATTCATAGACCACTGTTGTGAGATAAAGTGGGATAGAGTTATGATCACAGATAGGCATATCCTGGCCAGCAGACCAGATAGACTGCTGTTTGATAAACCTAATAAAACAGTAGAGCTTATTGATATTGCCACTCTACGAGGTTGAAGCAGCCTGGGATTGTCTGTCCTCTGGCATTGAAGCTGAACTCAAGGTGGAATGGAGTGACAGCCTAGTGAAGCCAGCTGTCTCAGCAGCTAGGGTGGCTCTGGGCACTCGATTCAACAGTGTCACAAATTCATTGTATTCTGGTATTTATGCTGCAGATAAGGATAACTTCTTGATAAATGTCCTGTGTTAATGGGAGTGATTTGTGGCTTCAATTCCTCTCTGAGCTCTATTGTGTTGGTCTTGGCAGGACATTACAGAGCAGGGTATGGATGGATTGCTGAGACTCCAGCCCACTCAAAGTACAGGTCACATACTATGACAGCCAGAAACATCCCATAGAGATGTCTTGGCCAGCATATTATTATTGCTTTTGCTACATTAAAAAAAAAGTATGGAACATTAGTGCCTTAAAATATACTTATTTACTTATTGAATACATTTGTCAAGCCATAAAGAGCAAATAACATTTGAACAAAGATTAGGTTATATAAACTCCATGATTTTTGACCAGAAAGAAAATGTTATTTTCCTAATACTTAAACCTGTTCTCTATCTTCTCCAGATCACTAAAAGGCACACTTATCTAGTCAGTTTCTCAAGCACTAGACCTGGGCATCTTCTTTGGCTTGAAACCCTTGAGCTTCCATATCAAATCCACTGGAGTCCTGTGAACTCCAGTTCCAAAGTACTGCCTATAATTCACTGGGATGGTGAGAGAAATTTGGGGGATCCCGATGAACAAGAAGTCAATTTCTATTTTTTTACCTGAGGCTATGAAATAGCCTCTTAACTTGGTCCTGCACACTCTCCTTTGCATTTGTTTATCATAATGGCCCAAGTAATCTCCCTAAACATACTGATCAGAAGATGTCTAAAATCTTGCAAAGGTATCCCATTAGAATAAAGTCCAAATTAATTCCTTCCCCCAATATGATAAGGTATCTTGAGTATGCTGATGGTGAGTGAAGAAAAAGCACTTCAGAGTCTTTTGTTCACATTGCTACATAATTTAAATAAAGAATGAAGTTTGGATTGACCCATTTGATGAAACCACTTTGAAATCACAACTGCCTCATTCAAGAAATCCCCCCATTATAAATATACAGACTTATAATGGTTGAATCTGCAAGTCCTATTTCTGTGAACAGAGCTTGCACATATTTGTCCACTTGTCTTCACTAACTATATTTTCTATATAAACAATGTGCAATTTAGTCATACTTTTAAGCATGTAAGCTTATATTTCTTTGTTAATTACTAGAAAAAAATCCAAAGTAGAAATCATTCTAGAATCTTATTGAAGGATCATCTTTTATTGATACTCTCTTGACCTGTTTAAAATAATGAAATTTTCATAATTGAAATTATATTAACAAATTGAACCATTCTCTACCTTACTGGCATGATAGGAGTAATATTTTAACCCCAAAGCATTAGAAGTCTATTTGCCAGGATGCCTGCGTGGCTCAGTGGTTGAGTGTCTGCCTTCGGCTCAGGTCGTGATCCTGGGGTCCTGGGATCGAGTTCCACATTAGGGTCCCTGCATGGAGCCTGCTTCTCCCTCTGCCTATGTCTCTGCCTCTCTCTCTGTGTCTCTCATGAATAAATAAATAAAATCTTGTTTAAAAAGTTCATTAGCCTCAGTCAGTATATTTAACTTCTTAGATAATTGCGGTATCATGCCAGAAAAAAAAAAATGGCTGTATGACATAGAACAACCCAGGAAGAAGCACCTAGGTGGCTCGGTTAAGCTGTGGACTCACAGTTTTCACTCAGTTCATGATCTCAGGGTGGTAAATGGAGTCCCTTATTTGGCCTCTCTTTTCAGTGGGGAGTCTGCTTCTCCCTCTCCCTCTGCCCCGCCCCATGCTCTCTCTTTCTCTCCCTGAAACAAAGAAATCTTTTTTTTTTTTTTTTAAAGAATAAGCCAGGAATACAGAGGCCCCAAAACATATCCCATCATATGCATTAAGCTGGAAATAATACTATTCCTCATGAGTTGCACTTCCTTGAAGTTATTTGTTTCAAAAGAAAATAAAAAATACTTGGGAGGAGAAAAACACATGTCAAGGACCCAAATTGTTGAGGATTTCCCCTATGTTAGACAATGTCTTAAAAACTGTATAATAACCCTATCATAGAGGTGCTCTTATTTTTCTTATTTTATAGATAAAATAACAAAACAACAACAAGTGAATCGATACTAAGTATCTTGTCCAGGGTCACGCAGACACACCAGATGGTCTGGCTCTAGAGCCCTCGCTCTACCTCTACCTCATATGGCCTTACTCTACAAAAGATTGACAGAGAATGTGAGAGAGTAGAAGGAAGATGTTAAAAGAAGCAACTGAGCCTAGAAAAAATGTCAAGGACAACCAAAGGGGCATTATCAGTAAGCTACATAAAGACATTCATTTTACTATTAGTTTAGTGTTTTGTCCAAATTATAATGCACATTTCATGCTATTTTTATTTTGATATGATTTCAAACTTTAAGGGAAGTAGTAGCAAGGTAGCAAGATTAGTATAAGAAATTCTATTAAAAAAAAAAAGAAGAAATTCTATATACCCTTGAAAGAGATCCCCCAATTTTTTACATTATGGACAATTTACTTTATTATCTATCATTATCTATCTATCTATCTATCTATCTATCTATCTATCTATCTAATCTTATTTTTGTGAACCATCTAAGAATACATCAGAAACAACATGCTCCTTTGTCTCTAAATACTTCAATGTGTATTTCCTAAGAACATAACTATAGTCCTATAGAACCAGAGAACAATGAACAAATCAAGAAATTTCACACTGGTATGAAATGATTGTCTAATTCACTGTCTATATTCAAATTTCATCAATTGTCACCCCAAGAGCTTTTCTGTTCTTTTCTTTTTTTTTTTTTTTTCTGGTCCAGGGTCCAATGAAAGATTAAGCATTTTCATAGTTGTCATGTCTCTGTATTTTCCTGCATTATGGAACGGTCCCACAGGTTTTTGTTCGTTTGCTTTTATTGATCTTAACATTTAAAGAGTACAGGCTAAATATTTTATAGAATTCCCTCAATGGGGTTTTTCTGAAGTTTCTTTATGATTAGACTCAGGTCATGCATTTTCTACAAGAACACTGGGGACGTGCTCTGCTATCTGTCTCACTACATCATATCAAGAGGCATATAATTTGGTTTGTCCCAATATTGGTGTCGTAAACTTGGACTACTTGGTTAAGATAGTGTCCACCAGAGTTGTCTATTAAGCAGTTACTGCTCTCTCTTTGTAGTTAATAAGGAAATTGTTGAGAAATACTTCGAGACTTTGTAATATCCTGTTTCAAATCAAACTTTACGCATTAATTTTATCTCACTTCTTCTATATTTATTAGCTGACATTCTATGGTAAGAAAAAGATTTTCCTTTCTTTTTTTCCCTTCTTTCCTCTTGTTCCTTCTCTCTCTCCCTTCTTTCTTTCCTTCCTCCCATCCTTCTTGTCATGACTTATGTTTTCTTCAAATAGCCCTTAGAATCTGTAGTATTTCTGAGATCCAGTTTAGACCCTGATCATATTCTATATACATTCCCTGGTTTACTTCACCTAATCTCATGGTGTGAGGTACTATATGTGTGTGATGATTTGCAAATATATATATTTGCAAATATATATACATATATATATATGTATATCTCCTAGATATCCCTGTTAAGCTCCAGAAATTTTTGAGCTACCAGACACTTCTATTTAAAGGTCCCATAGATTTCTCAATTTCCTCAGGTATAAAATTTAATTCATTGTCTTTCCCCAAAACCCTTTTTCTCCTCATCTATGTCTTTTCTCCATGGAAAACATCACCACACATCCAATCACGGAAATCAGAAGCCTGGAATTCATCATAGACTTCTCTCTTCCTTCCACTCACCTAACCCACAAATGTAATTACTCATCAGCACCTATAATTCCACCAGATAAATTGTCTTTCAGCTCTGTCCTTACTTCTCTATTTGTACCATCAAGACCTTAGTTCAG
The DNA here is from genome assembly GCF_003254725.2 of Canis lupus dingo. Taxonomy (NCBI): domain Eukaryota; kingdom Metazoa; phylum Chordata; class Mammalia; order Carnivora; family Canidae; genus Canis; species Canis lupus. Next base: position 19,658,315 of record NC_064280.1, on the reverse strand, counting down.
ACTCTTAACGTATTTTCCCTAGATTGGTGTTCTATTCTAATGGCTTTCTCTATATCCAGTTTTTCCTGCTTAGAATCCATCCTCTGTATTTCAACCAAAGTGACCTTTCTAGGATACTCATGTATTTATGACACTCCCCTGCTTACAATTACTCTGTGGTTCCCATAGTTTTCAGGATTATGTTCCAATTCTTTAGCACAGCACCCAAGGAGAGATCTTTCACTATTGAGTTTAAACCTACTTCTATGGACTTATCTCCTATGAATTTTCAACATATAATTTCTGCTCTAGTCATTCAGGATTTTGTGGCCATGTGTTTCATGTGTCAGTGGATTTCCCCATGCTCCAATGTCACCTCATCTAGGAAGGCTTGCTAACCTCACTGATACCCTGCTCGTTTAGAGGATGCAACTCTACTTCTCTGGTCTCACATATCACTCCAAATCCATATTTGGATTTATCCCTTTATTTGTCTCTCTTCTCCATGAGACTGAGATCTCTTAAGAGCGAGGTATCCTCAGTGCCTAACGTAGTTCCTGGCAAAAAGTAGGTCAGAAACAAATGCTAATGAATGAATTAATCAATATATGAATGTGAATATGTGTTAACTAGATAAAATTAAAGTGTGCTGAATCCATAGATGAAGTTGATGCATCATATTATTCATGGTATTTGCAAGATGGAAGACTGTCCCAGAACGGTGCCATTAGGCCTAGTCACAGCTGAGCTTTAGATAATAGTGGGAAAGGTAAAACATGACCTCCAAGTGGAACTAGAGAGCCTGGAAAATATCAGATTTTGGAATATTATTCAATTATTCAACCTACTGCTCAATATTGTTCGACAAGGTCATGTGTTGGTTATTCCAGAAATGTATAAAAACAGGGATGATGGCTTAAAGATAAATGCAGAACTGGGAAAACAGTCTCCGTGGTAAAGGAGAACTGGAGAGATAAATCTATCAGTAGCTAAATAATTTTATCTAATCTAAGATATGAGGAGCCTATTCAAAGCAGGAGCAGGCAAGCAGTTTCCTTTTTACACTTGTACTATTAACACAAAGAGAAATCAAGAATGGTAGCAAATCTAGTAATGAATAGTGTAAATTTTGTTTGTGATATGTCGGATTTGATATTCTAATAGGATGTCAAGGAAAACATTTGGAAATTCATAATCAGCTTTCAGGGAAGCAGCCAGGGCCGGTGGTGTAGGTTTGATATCCTTTCCCACAGGGATAGAATTGGTACCTGTCCAATCTCTCTTTCATTGCTAAGACTGTGCTTACAGTCTTGCATTTGCCTTCAGGTTTTCATCTGGTTTTTCAATGTCCTAAATAACCAACTAGCCATCTTGCTAAATATCCTAAAATATTGTCTTTGCTTGACTCTATAGATCTATTCAAACTTGGTATTTTAGCTTTCCTAAAATTGCATAAAAGCCAGATTTGGTGAACCCTCAGTGTAGGGCACAAATGACACAATGGATATGTATTCAAGGGGAGAAAACTCAAAAAACTACATGGGATTTTACAGAGGAAAAAAAAAAAAAAGAAGTGGGCCCTATGGACTGTCAGAAAATCCCGATTTCAACTGGGAGGTGACAAGAGAAAGAGTTGCACGTCAAGACGCAAGTGTAGAGGACACATTATCATAGAACATAAAGAAATTAAGAGGCTTCAGGTAAAAGGGCCATCTTTATTTGCAGAAGCTAAGGAAATGTAGAAATCATGAAAATTGAGGAAATGTCACAAATTTTTGTAACCAGAAGATTAGTGATGACCTTCAAACGAGCATCTTGTTCTTCTCAATTTGGCGATTGGGTTTGATTGCTAGCCTCTTCAGGTGGTCATAAAAGATTTGTATGTGACCCCAAGTATCACCAAGATCAATTGGAGAAAAGTGTTGTCATACAGTATTACCACAAAAGGTCAATTTCTCGATGCCCTTATACATTTTATTGTCAAGATGAAATACAGTAACTGTTGCTTAATGGGCATTTGGTTTGAGTCTCCATTCCTGAATGGAATGCATTAATCCATGACTTTTAGCTTCTTTCACCAAGTAGCCTCTTTTTAATTAAAGCAGATATTTAATTTTGATAAACTACTTATGCAAATAATTTTGTTGTGTTATATCAGCTGTTCAGATACCAATGTTCTGAATTCAACAGATTTGATCTCTTATTTTTATGAACTCAATGTAAATAAATACATTGCTTGAATCAGCATTCAGCTTTCCTACTTGGCTTGAGGAGCATGGCACACACGCACGCACACACATGTAATAACATGTTAGAAGCTTTATTTCAGTATGGTTTATGAACCATTGTTTCACCCACAAATCTGGACAGTTTCAGCTTTTCTGGAACTTGACTATTCTCACTGTGTGTGGAAAGTGCCAGAGTTTGATCACTGGCACCCAAATCCTAGAACCTAACTCAACTGAGTGAATAGATGGTCCCAGTTTTATTAAAAAAAAAAATGATACACACTCCAACTTCGTAAAGATGGCCCTTGGGAAACAGGAAGTGACCCAGAAACATTATCTTCTTCATTTCATGCTAGACATCTCTAAAGTAGAAGATTTGTAACTCCCTCTTTCTGAAACCCAGTCACACACAGAATGCTGAAAAGAATGAATTTTCCCCTTTGAAAATGTCACAGGGCATCCAGGAAATCTCTTTTAGTTTTATCTTGGCAAACAAATGTCCACTGATCAATATAAATGAGGAACAGGCGCATCAACATCAATAGGAAATGACTTTTGTGAAGTATGATTTGATTCATGGCACGGAGTGGCCCTTACCAAGTTCTGTTCTATTATCAGCTTGAAAGAAGAAGATATCATAAAAGGGGCCTCCAGATGACTGTCATTTTCAAGTGGGGTGTTCTTAAGTTATAGACTCCTGCCACCTCCGAGATAAATGACTAGCTGCCCTTGGCTGACCCTGTCTTTAAAGAAGGGAAGGCTGTCTTTACAGACACAGGGATGTATCCCGGAAAACTTTGAAAGACACAGCATTTAGAGACAATTTTATTTCTTTATCAACTGATAGTTCTCTATTTCACTTCTCAGGTTTTTATCACTTGCTGGCATATGTGTCGAAATGAGATCATGAGGTCTCAGCACTCTTTCCCTGGCCTCTTAAAGACTCACTCCGTTGAAAGTGCAATCTTGTACTTAGTGGAGGTAGCAAACATGATGATGTCACACCCCCAAGGGCAATGCCTGACTTTGTGCTTGGAGAGCAGTCTGAAATTATTAATTATTTAATGATCACATCCTGTTTTCTTCACGGTATCCTTAATAGTAAGAGAGGGGAATAACCACTCTGCGATATGCGGTCGCTGATGGGGTTATTCAGAGGATTTCGCCGCACGATGCATGGTTCATGAAAATCTAGTTCAGAAAGTTGGAAAGGTCCTTAACCAATCTCAGCAGTTTCCACGAGACCAAAATAACTTTCTGATTCGTTTTGAAAGGCGGAGTAGAAGAGCAGTTGACATCTAGACCTTGAAGCTGGAGTGACTGGGTTAAACTCCGAGGTCCAGCCCTTCCTCGCTATGTGACCTTGGATAACTCCTCTGTGCCCCAGCAGCCTCCTGTGCAAAGTGAGGATAATGACAGGCCCCATTCATAATGTTGTTGGGAGGATTAAATGTGTAGCACTTTGAATCATGCCTTGAACATATTAAATGCTCAATACCTATTAGCTGTTGCAATCCATCATCTTTCTTATTCTCCTCCTCCTGCTTCTCCTCCTCCTCATTCCTGTTATATTATTATTATTATTATTATTATTTTGGAAACTTTGAGCATATTTTATTTTTAAATAGAACCTTCCTACGGAATAATCAGGCTAAACCCTAAGTTCCGAATGGCAAGAGCACTTCTACAACGTAACAGCTTTATGTCCAGTATCTGTGATCTGAACTTGACAGTGAAGTGAAAGACTTCTAAATCCCACAACTGTCAGGGAAGGTTCCTGTTTCATCTTCATGCAGCTTTAGTAAGCCCTGTCTTTAGAATAAATGATACAAGGTTTACCAGCTGCTCTCCTTTATTATTTTAAGCTGTGTAACTACTTCTCGATGATATGGTTTGGGGAAGCTTTTTTAAAAAGTTCCTTAGACTCCAGTCCATAATGAGCACTAGATTTTATACTGAGATCTGTCACATGTACTTGTGGGCAAAGAGGCACTGCTAGTTTTTATGGTGACTTTGCAAAACTTAGACAAAGATGCTCCCTCTTCGTGGGCATTAGAAACAGATGTCATCTCCTGCAGACATCGTCCCTGGGGCTCATAATTCGGCCTATGTGAAGGTGGATGCATTTATCTTCCCTGACCCCATAGCTGGGTACCTGTGCAAAGTGCCCAAACTGCACGAGCAAACCAGTGAGACTCATGCGACATCTATACATTTCTGGAACGAGCATTTCACACACACACACACACACACACAATCTCCCTTTCTTTGTGGAATGCATTCTAATACTTCCTACCTTTTCAAACGTAAGTTATTTTTTTAAAGATTTTATTTAAATAAATAAATAAATATCGAGAGAGAGAGAGAGAGAGAGAGAGGCAGAGACACAGGCAGAGGGAGAAGCAGGCTCCATGCAGGGAGCCTGATGTGGGATTCGATCCCTGGTCTCCAGGATCAGGCCCCGGGCTGAATGCGGTGCCAAACGGCTGAGCCACCTGGGCTGCCCTCAAATGTAAGTTATGACCCTGAACTATTTTGCGACTACTACCGAGTCACTACTTGAAATCTGGAAAACATTGCAACAGGGGTTTAAAAACATGGGCTGGCGATGCTTCCTGATGCTACCACTCACTACCTTTGTCCTTGGGCAACTTCCTTAGCCTAACTCGGCCTGAGTCCCCTTCTCCATCAAAATGGTTATACTGTATCAGGGTATGACCTTCATATGGCTGATGTGTGGGTAAATGAGTTAATGTATTTAAGACGGTTAGAATGTGGCCTGACAATGGCCATGTTATCATCGCTAGCGGTCGTCAATTACAAGTTCACTAACCTTCCTTCTCAAACCCAGTTCTTTCTGTACCACTACCGTATGGGGGTCACAGGAAAGAGAATGAGGGGATGCCTGAGGGGAGGGCGGCAGTGCCCCCCGGCCTCCCCACCCTCAATCTGGATGGGAAAAGGCCACACTGGTGCAGGTGGACCTGCTGTAGGATCACCCTTTGGTCACGAGGAGACTCATAACACTGTAAGACTTTGTAGGTGAAAGTATGCTAGAACTCTACAAACATTTACAACTGCTATTGAACGAGCATTGATGGAGTGATCACTGGGGTCAAGCATTGTGCATCGTGCTGGGGATGAATTGGCTGCATTCTGAAGTCCAGGAGGACCTGGACTTGTAACTGATTGTAACAATCAGGTGACTGAAATGTGAAGGTGTGAATGAGGCCCTGTGGACCAGGGAAAGGAAAGGAGACAACAAATTGGGGTTCAGGGGTATCTAGAGTAGACCCATGTCTTCCAGGCAGATCACAGTGGGACTTAGGGCTGCCTTGCAGTTGGGTTAACCATCGCTGTTAGGATTGCTGACAGGAGATGGCATTCACAACACTTCCTGGGTTCCTATAGAAATGAATATGGCTAGATATTAGGTTTGCGAGGTATTATGGATTGGGTGGGAGGGGGAGCAGGGAAAGCTAAATAGGGCTGCATCACGAAGTACATACTTTATAACTTATTATGTCGTCTCACGGTTGGCATGCTCCCCACTGAGATATTATTTTCCTTAATTTTCATCCTTGTGTGTCTTCCTCTGTCCTAATTTCTTGTTACGAAGATGGAAATCATTACTGGGTGAGCAGCTAGTTAGTGAATGGAATGAGTTAAAATTCAGTTCCCTCAGAAGGACTTTTGGAATTTAAGATGGGAATAAAACGGATAATGAGGGTGGTGAAAGTAGACATTGGCAGTCCAATTACGTTCCATGTGAAATTGAGTGGCATACTTTATTCCACTAATTACTTTTAGTTATTTTTTCAGTAATGCATGTTAACAGAAACTATTCTCTTTTCAGAAAAAAAGGCGAATACACATTTGAGTATCTTTTGTATCCAGAGTTACGTACAAAACACCGAAAAAGGGCACCTGGGTGGCTCAGTCGGTTAAGTGTCTGCCTTCGGCTCACGTTGTGATCTCAGGGTCCTGGTATCGAGTCCCACCTTGGGCTCCCTGCTCAGTGGGGAGTCTGCTCCTCCTTCTCCTTCTCCCTCTGCTCTCTCTCTCTTTCAAATAAATAAATTAAATCTTTTAATAAATATAAAATAAAATAATAAAATAAAATAATAAAATAAAATAAAAATAAATAAAATAAAATAAAATAAAATAAAATAAAATAAAATAAAATAAAATAAATAATAAAATACAAAACCCCCAAAGCTACTCCATGAAATTCGGTCTACGAGATGGAAGGGTTAATATGCACACACAGACCCATATACAGAGCGGTGTGTATGTATTTGTGGTGGGTATTATATAGAACGGGTCTGAGCCCCGTATCCATAGTATATGTTGCAAATGTGTTCTCCCAGTTTATCACTTCCCTTCTGACATTACCTACATTGTCATCTGCCGTGCAAAGCTATTTATTTTTGCAGAGTCAAGTTTATCAGCCTTTTCCTGTATGGCACCCTAATCCTGAGTCCAGATTAAAATGCCCTTTCTTATACCCAAATTATAAAAGAACTCAGCCACATTATCTTTTAGGACATTTATAGCTGAGTTTTATAAATCAAGATCGCTGGTTCCTGGGGCACCTGGTGGCTCAGTCGGTTAAGCATCTCACTCTTGACTTCAGCTCAGGCTATGATCTTGGGGTGCTGAGATCAAGCCCCGTGTCATGCTCCACTGCTCGATGCAGTCTGCTTCTCCCTCCCTCCTTCTGCTCCTCCCCATGATCATGCTCTCTCTCAAATTCATAAATACATAAATAAATAAATAAACAAGCAAACAAGCAAATAAATAATAATAAAATCTTTTTTAAAAATCTCTGATCATTTAGAGCTTATTCTCGTGTTTAGTGTGATAAATACCTCTCTCTTCTGTCTTCCAAATGGCCATTCAGTTGTCCCAAAACACGAAAAAGTTCTGACTTTACCTCAATGATTCATTTTGTCATCTTTATCCTCCAGGAACAGTCCTTAAGTGCTTATTTCTATTGATGGACCCTCTACGTTCTAGTTCAATGGTTGTTCATGGAGGGACTGGGTACTATACGGTTTTAACTATTAAGACTTTTTTTTAATATTTTATTTATTTATTCATGAGAGAACAGAGAGAGAGAGACAGAGACAGAGACAGAGACACAGGCAGAGGGAGAAGCAGGCTCCATGCAGGGAGCCCGACGTGGGACTTGACCCCGGACTCCAGGATCATGCCCTGGGCTGAAGGCAGGCACTTTAACTGCTGAGCCACCCAGGTGTCCCAACTATTAAGACTTTGTAGAATGTTTTATACCCGATACCTCTTTTTTCCCCCCAGTCTTCTCCCAGCTATGTTTGTGTGTCTATTTTTCCACAAGAACTTTAATATTAGTTTTCTAGCTTCAGAAGATCAGCCTGTGGTATTTCCTATTGGGATCATCCTCATGTTATATATTAACTAAAAGGAAACTAGCATCCTTGTCCCAAGAGACATGGATGTTTTTCCATTTGTGTATTCAGGAGTGTTTCAAATTTTCTTAATATGGGCTCTGAACATTTTTTGTCAAGTATATTTATTCTTAAGCGTTTTAACTTTTTGTTGTTGTAACTGTTGTAAATTAGGTTCTCTCTTCCATTACGTCTCCCAAGTGGCAATTGATTTTTACACGTAGGTTTATAACTTCATATCTTGTTGAATTCTTTGTTTGCTTGAATTATTTTTACCACTGATCCTCAAGGTCTGTTTTGTCTTTTTCAGCTAACATGAAGTTATCTTCAAGAGAAACTCTCTCTTTTGCAATCCTTATGCTCTAATGCTTGAATCTTTTCCTACTATATTAGCTAATTCCTCCAACACACTGTTAACTAGAGATAGTGGATATCTTCACCTGCTTCCTGAGCTTAGTGGGAATATTTCTGCTGTGGTTTTTGTTTTGTTTTGTTTTGCTTTTTCATTGAGTAAGGTGTCAGCTCTCGGATTAAGGAAGCTACTTACCCATTTCTATTACCTCAAGTGTTTTCATGAGGAATATGTTGAATTATTACAAGACTTTTTTAGTGTCTGTGGGAGATAATCATGATTGTTTTGTTTCCCTGAGACGTTAAAATGATACATTATATAATAGGTTTCCTAATGCTGAACCATGTTCACATTCCAGGTATAAATTCTACTTAGACATGGTATGTTATTTTCTTAATTTGATGCTGGCGTTATTGGTATGTTATTTTATTAATTTGGTGCTGGATCACTAACACTTTATTTAGCATCTTTGCATCATTTCCCTGAGTGCTATTGTTCTATACCTTTCTTTTACTTCACCATATCTCTCCAGTTAGGTGTATCAATGTTATATTTGCTTCATAAAAAGAATTTGAAGTTTTTCTCCGTTTTCTACATTTTAAAACAATTTATGTAGCATTAAGACAATCCCATCTCTAAATGTTGGAAGCAATTCCCTTCTTTTTTTTTTATTTTTCTGGACTTATGGAGTTGACAAGTTAATGTTTAATTTCTATTATTTTATTTGTACTGATGTAAGTGCCAAAGTCTATAAATTTTCCTCTGATCACAGTTTTAAATATTATAAATTCTGATTTATAGCATCTCCATCATTGTTATTTTTCAAATACCTTGTAATTTCTGTTTGTATTTCCCAGTTAACCAAGAGTTTTTAAAAGATTTTTAACTTTCCAGATGGAGATGGTCTTCTTAAACGTAAGATCTTTAATTTCTAGTTTTGTTGCATTGTGATCAGAACTGTTCTTTAGCAATACTCCTACTTTGTGAGACTTACTGATGTTAGCTTTGTCTTCAATTTTCATGATTATTCCAAGTGCAAGTGAGAAATTCTCTGTTTTATATACACGCTCACTCACACAGCCATAAGGTTAATCTGATTGATGATGTCATTTATATCTTTAGTATCCTTAATTTGATTTTTGTCCCATTTGACTGTGTTATACTGACCGTGCTGTTCCAGTCTACTTTCATTCATGGGTTTCTATTGTTCTCTCCTTTAATCTCACACAGTTTCTGCCTTAGGTTGCTGTGATGCTATATGGTGCAGAAATACTCATAACTATTATATCTTCATGGAAAATTATGGATTTTTGCACTTAAAATGTTCTATTTTATCTCAATTCATACTTTTTATTGGTAGTCTACCTTCTCTGGTAATAGTATTACAGGAAATTTGCTTTCATTTTTTTCTCTCATTTGCCTATTATATCTTTGCACATTTCTTCAGATTTAGTCTTCGTGAGCCACTTTATTTTAGGTGTGCCTCTATACAGCATAAAATTTGGTTTTGCTCTATGTGCCAATTTGAAAATCATTTTCTTTTTACTATGCCAGTTAAGCTCATTTAGTTTTATTGATGAAGTTAATATGTCTGGTCTCAATTCTGTTCATATTATCTTATACTATAATTACTGTGTATATTACATTATATTATATTCACTGTGTTTCTAAGTCATGTGTCTTCTCCACTCTCTTTTCTTCCTTCTTTTTTTTTCTTTTGTATTTAAGGCTTGCATTTTGATTCTAATGGCTACATTTACATCTGTACATTTTAAATGTCCTAATGCATCACCCCTCTCCCCACTATGTAATCTTTCACTCACTGCTTTGTCAGTTTTACACAGTATTCTTTGACTCCTGCCCATCGCATTTACAATAATAAAGGATTTTATTCTACTTTCTTTAACCCCGTCTTCACCCTTGTTTTGATTTTTGATCTACATATGATAAATGCTCACCATCATACTTTTTTTTTTTTTTTGCCATTTATTTCTTGGTTGGGTGAAGCTCATCCTTTAGTAGCTAGGTTGAATGAAGTGCTTGTCAATACAGTATTACCTGGACTTCTCCATGTTTAAAATGGTTCATATCCATAATCCCTGAAGGGCACATTGACTGGATATAAAGTTTTGGCTGATACTTTTTTTTTCCTTTTAGTTTCTTGAGAAATGTTTTCCACAATCACCTTATAATATATGCTACCCTTGAGAAGTCAGGTGCCAATCATACTTTCTTACTCTTTTAAGTAACTCTCTACTTTTATTTTTGGACACCTCAAAGGTTTTTTTTTTTTCTTTTTCTTTGTCTCATAGTTTACCAAAATATATCCCAGAGTTGACCATTCTGTGTCAATTAGCTGGTCCTAGTTAATGTGTATGCCATGATTTTGCCTTATTTCAAGAACATTTTCTTGGTTGTTAACTATAAATGTTTTCTTTCATTGTAGTATTTTTCCTCTTCAGGAAATCTAAGTAAAAATGTATTGTATCTACTTTTCCTGTTTTTATACATTTTTATTTTTTAAAAGATTTTATTTATTTATTCATGAGAGACACAGAGAAAGAGAGAGAGGCAGAGACACAGGCAGAGGGAGAAGCAGGCTCCATGCAGGGAGCCCGATGCGGGACTTGATCCCAGGACTCCAGGATCACGCCCTGGGCCAAAGGCAGGCACTAAACCGCTGAGCTGCCCAGGATCCCCCCTGGGTTTTAAAAAATCAACTTTGAGCTAATTTCATTGCATTTCATCTTATTTTTGTCAATTTCTCTTAGTTTTTGAACTTCTGATTCTAGGCATATTAGTTTTCCATGCTACATAATAACTTACCTTGATTCCATTCTCTTAATATCCGTTCAACAAGGAAACTCAGGGATATTCTATCCTAGTGAAATTTCTAGTATCTAGTTATCTGGGGCATGTCAAAGTATATTCCTTCTAAAAGAAAAAAAAAGTACTCCGTCCAAGGTGACAGATAAATTGTTGTATTTGGCCTCTCCTGCAGTGGGTCTCTTTGGATTTGGGCTATACCTCATATGGATATACTTATTCCAACCCAGTTATTAAGTGATCTAAGGCTGCTGATTTTGAGAGCGGTCCAGAACAAGATAAGATGCTTCAAGAGGTCCAGCCTGTCATGCAAGACACCCTGACATTTGGGCCATATGATCCAGCAGATAGAATGGTGCTTGAAGTGTCAGCAGCAGATAGAGATGCTCTTTGGAGGTTTTGGCAGCTCCGTATAAGTAAATTACAACACAGACCCTTAGGATTTTGGAGCAAAGCCACACCATCTGTGAATAACTACTCTCCTTTTGCAGAACAGCTTTTAAATTGTTACTGGCCCCTAGGAGAGACTGAATAGTTAACCATGGACCACCAAGTTATCATAGAATCTGTGTTGTTCATCATGAACTGGATGTTGTCTGACTCACCAAACCATAAGTTGGGGTGTGCACCACCAGACCCCAGTATGAAATTAAATTAGTATTATGAGATTGGGTTGGAGCAGGCCCTGAATACATAAGAAAATTTCATGAGGATATGGCCCAAATGCCTCTGCTTGACTCCCACTATACTAACTTCTGTCTGTTAGCCCACATCTATGTCCTCATGGAGAGTCCCCTACAACAAATTGACTAAGGAAGGAAAAGAAGCACCTGGTCCTGGTTAATTGGTGGCTCTGTATGATATTACAAGTGCCACCAGGAGTGAACAGCAAAAGCACCATGGCCCTTTTCTAGGATTTCAGCAAAGGACTGTGACGAAAAAAAAAATCCACTCATTGGACATAATTTCATGCAGTACACTTATTCCTTTCACTTAGCAGAAAGAATGGCCAGAATTATGAGTCTATACCATTTAACAGACTGTGTTCAATGATTTAGCTAGTTGATAAGTGTCTTGGAAGGAACACAATTGAAACATTAATGGGAAGAAATTCTGGGGAAGGAGGTATGTAGATAAACCTCTGAGTGGGGAAGTAACATGCAGATAATTGTGTCCCATGGGAATGTTCACCAAGGAATGATTCAGCAAAGCAGGATTCTAATAATTAAGTGAATAGAATGATCTGTGGATTCCACTATGTCTCTTTCCCTTGTCATTCCAATAATTGTCCAATGAGCTCATGAACAAAGTGGCCATAATGGAAGGAAGGGATGTTATGGCAGGGATCAAAGCATGGACTCTCACTTAACCAAGACCACTTGGCAAGAGCCAACGCTGAGTGCCCAAGTGCCCAAGTGCCCAGTCTACCAGCATTAGAGACTAACACTGAGCCCCCAGGATGGTACCATTTCTAGAGGGTTCAAACTGATGAAAGGTTAATTATATTGGATGGCTTTCTACTTCTTTTTTTCCACTGTCAAAACAAATTTTTATTTAAAAAAAGACTCCAGAGTTAGGAGTCTTTATGTTCTGTATTTTTTTAAAGATTTTATTTATTCATGACACACACACACACACACACACACACACAGAGGCAGAGACCCAGGGAGAGGGAGAAGCAGGCTCCATGCAGGGAACCCGATGTGGGACTCGACCTCGGGTCTCCAGGATCAGACCCTGGACTGAAGGCAGAGCTAAACCGCTGAGCCACCGGGGTTCCCCCTATATTGGATGACTTTCATCATGGAAGGCACTTTGTTTTTACTAGAATAGACATTTGCTCTAGATATAGATTGTGAGACCTTCCTGCATAAACTACCATCATGGTATCCCACACAGCATTGCATCTGACTAAATGAAGTGTGGCAATCTACTCATGTTTATGAAATTTACTATTCTTACCATCTTCCTATCATTTTGAGGAAGCTGGTGTGATAGAATGTAGAATGGCCATTGGAAGATTAAGCTATACTTTGCAGAACTCAGTGTCCTCTCAGATGAGATATATACTCTGAATCACCACTCAATATATTCTTGCCTCACTGTTTAAGGTGGGACATCTAATCTCATCAACACCTGTGCTGGGACTGGAATTTACACCATCAGCTCCTCTGACTCCCAGGCCTTTGGGTTCAGGCTGAGTTACACTACTGTCTACTGTGGGTCTCCAGCTTGCAGACAACAGATTGTACAACTTCGCAGCCTCCTTAATCACATGAACCATTTCCTCAAAATAAATCTCTCTCTCTCTCTCTCTCTCTCTCTCTCTCAGTTTCTCTCCCCAGTTGATTCTGTTTTTCTGGAGAATCCTAACTAATACAGCCAGTCCTGTTTTATATGTCCATACTCTGCTTTCCAGATTTAACTCTGAGTAATACACCAAGCATGATTTTTATATCTCACAATGTTTGCTTGAAGATGTTTAATTCAATCTGGAATAATTTATTATCATTTTATTCTGTTCCATGGTTGGTTTTTAGAGGAAGTTTCATCAGCTGAAACATTTTGCTACTCATTTCTTTTTCTTGCAGTAATTCTGCATGAAATTGGTCTTATTCTTCTTATTCCTAGGCTTTTTGTGGATGGGGTTCCTAGTTCATGAGCCAATATGGTAAAAAGCAGTTCTTTCATTGCTTGCATCCTTGTCAGGGAGAGTGTTGATGTAGCTAACAATGTTCCTATGAGTAAGACTGCCAGATATTTCATGGAAAATGAACTAATACTAAAAAAAATATTTTTAAATTAAATTTAAATGGGGATTCTACATTTCTATTTGCTTCATCTGCCAACTGTACTATGAACATTCTTGGACCTTCATCCTAATGCACAAAGGTAATAGCTCCTTGTAGGCTTTCTCAACGGAGATTCTTTATATGTACCACAGAACCACAAAATAATGGGAATTACTATTTTCCAGATTTCCCCAAGAATGGTAAATAACTAGTATCACTCTAGAAGCATAGGCAAAAAGTTAATTACACTCTTTGGATGCCTTAGGGCTTGAGAGCTTGACTTAGAGGAATCTCCATGGTAAAAGACGATCCCAAAATGGAATTTCTGGGACAGAGAATATGGGACTATTCACTAGAATATAATTTGCATAAAGGCAGATATTTTTCTTGTTTGTTCAGTTGTATCAATGTGTTAACATAACAATAGGAGCCAGCATGTGATAGAGGTTCAACTATTATTTTGTAATTAACTCTACAGATAGTGCCCATAGTTTTCACATAGATTTAAAATAAAATAAGATAAAAACAGAGAGGGAGACAAACCATAAGAGATTTCTTTGTATTTTCTTAATCATGCAGAACAAACTGATGGTTGCTGCAGGGGAGGCTGGTGGGAGCATGGGGTAAATGGGTGATGGGCAATAAGGAGGGCATGTGATGGGATATGCAAGTGATGAATCACTAAACTCTATCCTTGAAACTAGCACTACACTATATATTAACTAACTAGAATTTAAATAAAATCTTGAAAGAGAAAAATACAATAAAATGATTTGTAGTCTCACCAATAGCATATAAGGGCTCCCAATGATTCACATCTTTGCCTTAACGTGATGCCATTTATTGAAAAGATGGTCCTTTCTTCACTGTTATAAAGCACTGACTTTGTCATAAATAAGTTTCGTCATATGTGTTGTTCTGTTTCTGGGCTTTTTATGTTATATTGGTCTATTTGTCAAACTGCAAGTTAATATAATGTAAATGATGATTCTTCTGCCTGCTTGGTTTTGGAATACAGAAATGCAATTTTATTTTGTATACTAATTTTATATCCAGCCAACTTGATAAGTTCTTTTATTGACTCTCACAACTTATTTGTACGTTGTTTTGGATTTTCTATGTCTTACTGTCTGTGATTACTGACAATTCTCTCTTTATTTCAAATATTTGTTTTATTTATTTCTTCTTGTCTTATTTTGCTGGCTAGGGCTCATAGTAAAATATTGACCCATATTTGATCCTGATATTTTAGAAAAGGCCTACATCCTTAAAAATAAAGTCATTTTTGTAAGGCTTCTATAAACACCCTTTACCAAGGTAAGAAAGTTTACTTCTATGCTTCACTTGTATTTGTTTTTTTATAAGCAATTGTTAAATCTTTATGTTGCTTCCTTGAAATAATTGTATTTCCTCTTTTAATGAATTAATTTGGTGAAAAAATAGTTTTAGAGATTCCAACATAATATTCTTATATTTCTAGGATAAATACACTGAATTGTGTTTATCTTTAGCTTTATACATCTCTGGATTTGGTTTGGTGATATTTTGTTTTGGATTTTTGCATCCAGATTTTCATGAGGAGACTGATCCTTAAATTTTCCAGTTTCTTGCTAATCTTCACTGGGTTCTGTAGCAGGGTCAATCTAGTTCCAAAAAATGAATTGTGGTATGTCCTCTTTGTTCCAGCCTCTGAAGAGAATTCCTGCATGAATTAAGAATTGCCCATCCCTGAAAAATTTGGTGGAACTTCTAATAGAATAATATTTTTCCCTAATCAGTATTACCAAAATTTTAAAAATTTATTTGCCTCTTCATTGTATATGTTTTCTTATTTCATTTTATTGTATCGTTTATTCTGCTTTCTTTGTCTATATTCAGCTGTTCTTTCCCAAACCCTTAAATCAGAAATACCACGTTCATTTACTGCCTTTCTTCCTTCGTATTAAGCATTAAAGTTTAGACGTTTGATCTGAAATGCCATTTTTTCATTCTATTTTGTATACACAATATTTTGCTATTATTCAGTTTTTATAATTTTATTTATAATATGATTTCTTATTTGACCTAGAGGTTAATTAGAAATACTTTGTTATTTCCAAACAGTGGAGTCTTTACTTGTTTTTTGTTTGTTTGTTTTGTTTGCTGTTTTTTTTTTTTTACTAATTTCAAACTTAACTGTATTATTTTCAGAGAATATGGTGTCTCTGATAAATTCTTTTATATTACCAAATCTGGTATATAATATAATACCTAGTTACCTATTATACATATTTCATAGGTGTTTTAGGAGAATGTGGGTTTTTTTTTTTGCATTGTTACATGTTAGCTTTTTTAAAAAACTAACCAAATTAGCATGTTAATCTTATTGTTGAAATCTTTAGTAACTTTGGTAGCTCTTACTTATCTCATTGCTATTAAGAGAAGTATTTTGAAAGCTGCAGTTCTAATTGTGAATTAGTCAACTTCTCCTTGCAGCTTTATCAGTTTTTTAAAAAAGATTTTGATACTATTTCATTAAATGCATACAAGTTAGATATATCGCATTTTCCAAGTGAGTCAAACTTTTTTATCAATATGTAGTAACTATTTTTATCCTTAGTAATGCCATTTTTCTTATATTTCATCTGCCAATGTATCTTTTCAGATTATTTTTTAGCTAGTATAGCACATCTTTTTCCTTTCTTTGATTTCATTATTTTTGCATCCTTATATTTTAAATGTGTATTTAGTGAAAAGAATATATCTGGACTTTATCTTAAATGAATTTTGACACTCTGTCTTTAACTAGAAATTCTTATTACTTGTATGTATATTTATTCTTAAAATATTTAGTCTTTTTTCAACCATTTATTTTACTTTACCTTCTGTTTCTCACATTTATTTTTTTCTCTCATTTTGCCTGTTTTGAAGCAAAGTCGATACCCTGAATAAAGTATCCTCTAAAAACATAATGCTAAGAAACACGCAACTAACATTTTTTCTATGCATCATGAATTAGCAATAAAGTAAAAAAATAAAAAATCTAAGAGACAAAACACTAGATGAAATCCAGGAAAGAAAGCAGAGAACCAAAACTGACTGAAGAAATTTGTCAAATTGGATGAAATTCAATTTTCAGTTCTCAGACCCATCTGTGAATCACTCAGTGTGAGGCGGCATCTAAAAGGAACGTGAAACTCCACACCACATACAGGTACAACTCTACTGTTCCATGCTCCGTGTAAAGGGAAACAAGAAATAAACCTATCACGACTCTTCAGGAAATTGTCCATCTTGTACTATATATAACATTGAAAAAAAAAAGGAGGAAAATATTCTCTGAATATCTGTAGTTACAAGTTGGAGTTCATACAGTTATGAGGCCTGGATTCCTACTACATAAGTATTTGGAAAAACCTCAATCTTAAAATTTAATTTAAAATTTTATGAGTTGATAGTGCCCCTGGGTGTTTGGCAGAAGATAATGAAAATTCTGTCTGTAGGAATTTACTTTCTATGAAGTTTTTCAAAGTGTTTCTATGGATTAGCTTTATAGAAATATGAGCTCACAAAACACACACACACACACACACACACACACACACCCCTCACAAAAAATACATCAACATAAATAAAACCAACAGAAAAAAGAAAAATGATACCTTAAGAACCTCAGGTATTAGAATGATCAAACACAGACTGTAATACAAGTATACTTGATTTGTTTTAAAAATGAAAGAAATGATTGAAAATATGAGCTAGAAATAAGAGACTATAAAAATATCCAAATAAATTTGGGGAAAAATTGAATTTTGAAAAAAGAACCTGAATGGATAGCTTTCAAAGCAGATGATACAGATAAAGAGAAAATCCGTGAACTGAAACAGAGATTTCCAGAAAGTATCCAGAATGCAGCCAGAGATACAAAAATATGGAAAATACAAATAAAAGTTTAAGATACATGGAGAAGAGAGTGAGGAGCTCAGCACACATCTAAATTTCCAGATGAAAAGGAGACAAGGAACAGCAGAATCGTAGTCGAAGAGACAATGTCTGAGAATTTTTTAAACATCGTTTCTGCTGAGAAAGCTGTTGTCAGTGTGTTGTTCCTTAAAAGATATATTTTCCTCTCCAACCTTTTTATGATCTCTTTGTCTTTGATGGACAGTTTTGAGGTGTCTGTGTGTGCGCACACATTTTTTGAGTATGTACATTCATATACACATACACACTAGGAAGTTTTGGACCTGGAAACTGGAAAATTCTGAAGTATTATTTCTGTAAGATTTATTTATTCGAGAGACAGCGAGCGGGGGAGGCACACAGGGAGAGGATTTCAGGCAGACTCCCCACTGAGCGTGGAGCCCTAGGTGGTGCTCCATCTCAGGACCCCAGATCACAACCTGAGCTGAAATCAAGAGTTAGGTGCTTAACCTACTGAGCCACCCTGGCACTCCTGAAGTATTATTTCCATATTATTTTTTCCACATCTCCTCTGTCTCCTCTTTTTGTTTCAAAATCAGTGTATATTAAATCTCTTGACTCAAATCTGCTGCATCTTCTAACATCTTTTCCATACTATGTGTTTTTTCCTTGTGCTTTTGAGTTAATTCTATCCAGCCAGTTATAATCTGTTGTTCAGACCATCTAGTATTAATTTAACAATTCTATTTTTAGGTCTAAAAATTATAGTTGACTGTATGTAAAATATTTATTTTTTATAGTCTTCTGTTTTCTGCTTTTCTAAATGTCTTCATTTTTCTAAATATTTTACACATAGTATTTGATAACAAGGACCCAAAAATTGCAGTATCTCAACTTCTAGGAGTTGTGTACCTAGTGCTCATTTTTTTTTCTACCAGCTCTTACTCCTGGCATTCTGTTTGTGTGCCCTCATGCCACTAAATGCAGCCGGGGACATTTTGAAGGCCTGTGTTGAAGATACTCCTGCAGAGAGGAGTTGTGTTCCCTTCTCTTGGATATAGAGCACTTCCTGATATGGCAACAATTTTAGGTTCAGGTTCATTTCTTCATCTAGAGGTGGGTCATGACCTGGTTCCCCGATTCCAGTGGCATAGGATAATCCAAAGATCTGTTCATGCTCACTCCCTTTGAACACACATTACTGTTTCAGCTCATTTTGTTCCTAAATGGTGGTGTTTGGCCCCTGGGAGTTCCCTCTATGTGTGCTATAAAAAAAAAAAAAAAAGAAAAAAGCATCAGAAAGTAGTTTGGTTCAAGTTGGAGGGCCCTTCAGTGCACCACACCAAAGTATGTTAGTTTTCTGGACCATCCTCAGAAATCATGATGTTTGCTTTTCCCAAACAACAATAGTCTGAAAAGTAATAGAACATGGCCACAGGTAGTCTGGTTCTTTACCATATTTTCTCCTCAGACAGCTCTGGGTGTCTGTGAGGAATGTTTTCATGCGACCCAGACCCAACTCACTCTTGTCTCATAACCGGGTAGCACAGCCAGGCAGCGACCCCGGCCCAGCCCCCACACTCACCTCCTGCCTCTGCATCATGAGCTGCCCCTGATCCTCACCCTCCATTTTGCCCTGAATGAGAGGACATTCCCACTCCCTGGTTCACCAAAGCATCACCAAGGCCAGGCTTTGTAACATTTCTCAAAATTCAAAATTTGACTGATAGTTTGAGGTATCTGAGAAGAATTAAAGTTCAGGGAAAAGATAAATGAAACCAAAAAACATGATCTGAAATATGATGTGAATATTTGTTTGTAAATACAGTGTCCTCTAAGGAAGTCCATTCCTAACATCCAACAAAAGAGAAATATTTCAGTTTCCTTCTTACTCTGAGTCTAGGGATGAGGTTTCTCTTAGTGTGTTTTGCAAGAATGCAGCTCTACAGTAAAGGTAACTGTCCATGTTTTCATGAGAATGCATAGCCTGGACCCTTGTCATTATGGGACAGCACCACATCTTCCACTTTGTATATCCAATTGTGTAATGACGTTTCCCCCAAATGCAAGAAGATACTTTACTTAAAAAGAAGTAAAGTCTCTTCTCTACAGGAATAGAAGAATTGCCACCAGCTTTGGAATATAAGTCTATTTTTTTCTGGCCATAAGGTTTCAAAAAAAAATTGAATTTCATTCCTAACTAGACCACCTCATCTTCTTGCCACCTTGTTGGTCCCTTTGCAAAACAAAACACCCTGCAACCTCTTCATAGGCAAGTGTGTCATCTTCTTTGTCTTTTCCATTGCTAGTATCAAACCAAATCCCTGGAATCTTGTCATGCTCTGTAAGTGTCGAGTGCCCCAATCCGTGAGTGACTATGTAAATGCACTTTCTACTAAATATATGGAGAAGTCCAGTAGGGGAAACTTTATTTTGTTCTTACTAAATACGTCTCCCAAAAGAAGGAGAGACAGAGAGTAGAGAGAGAGGAAGGAGAGAGAGTGAGAAGGAGAATGTGTGTTTGTCTTCCTTATGGGAACAACAGGTTTGAATATTGATGAAGTGGAACCTCAGATCCGGTGTGTGCACTGAACAGGAGTAAGAAAAATCCAGCAGACTCATGACCCAACAGGAAATGCGGGGGGTCTGTCGATGCAGCATATAATCTGGGCCCGACAGGTGAGCAGCAGAAACAGACATGAATGACTAGGGCTACACGCGAATGACACAGGCATCGACAACATGTGTCCTCCTGACTCGGTGGCTGCAGGCTCTGGGAGGCACCCAGCCACAAGGACATGCGAATCTGCATAAAATATTCTGAGCAGAGCATGAGTAGCTGGTTCCAGACTAGATAAACAATTTAGCAAACACCCAGGAAGAATGTCTCTAACCTTCATAAAACTGAAAGGACAGACAAGAAATGAGACGGAGGACCCTGTCATGGAAATTACGGCCTCAGCGATTTGCAGGCATTTCATTCTGCAGGGGGGCTGGCACACTGGAGGAGGGATAAACAGGAAGTTTGAAATCTGTCTGAAATGGCAAGGCATATTTTTCTTCGCACATGATATTAAGTGAGACTGGAGTTCTCTCCAGAATGCAATATCACTTAAAGTTCAACCCATCTTTCCAACAACTCACACGATTGACAGGCATTATTTAAGCGATTGCTAAATGTCGGTTTCTAAAAAATCATGAAACTAAATGGTCTCGGGGAAAAAATTGCTCAGAAAGGAAGAACCATTGCTCTATTAGTAAAAGTAAACTGGAGAAAAAGTAAATCGTGAGAAAGGCCATCTGCACAAGAAGTCCTCTTGAGCTTAGGGCCCTAGTCTAGGTGCTCCGAAAGGAAGACTGGTCATGGGCCAGGTGGCTCTTTTTGGGGGAGACAGGATACACCCGGCTCTACATGGGTCAGTTAGGGCAGGCTGATTGCTTACTCAGCTGCATACAGAGGTCAGGAGTGATCCAAGGACGTAGCAGTTAGATGAGGATGACTTCTTAAAAAAATTAAGTTTTACATTATGATTTAAAGCAGGGTATTTGAAAGGTATATCGAACAATTGATATATAAATCTTGAAGTATAAGTTTGATCATTTATATGTATACATGACACACACACACATATGTTTTTAGCTTTCTGTGCAAAGGCAGGTTTTTTTTTTCATCATACAATCATATATTATTTAGGTTAAAAGTAGTCCCAGCATTTCCTGAAGTGTTCGGTGGAATTCTGTTAATAGGCAGTGAATGGAAGAATAAAAAGGAACTTTGGTCAAGGTTTTATGATCTGCCTTTCATTCTGTGTCATTCTTGGACTTCTGAGGCACTTAGATTTATTAAAGTTTTTGAGACTTCTTCCAGTGAAGAAGCCTTTTTAATTTATTTAACCCAGAATTTTCTAATCTTATTTGACAGTTTTGGTTTTTTTGAAAGTCTATCTACATGTTAAGGAAGCCAATAAATAATTTTGGAATCACTGGTCTAGTTCAACTTTTCCCTTTAGAAGAAAAAGCTACTTGCCCCCGGTTATCAGCTTCCTGATACCGAAGTAAAGCCTAGCATGCCATTGTTGGGAAAACGGGCTCTACTCATCTTTTGCTTTCAATTGCACTGAAATCAAACATTGTGGATTTAAGTTTTTGTTAATACTAATGGCCTCAGACCTGATGATGAGATTTTGATTAGGAGGTAAAAACTGAAAGTAAGGAAATCTGGCTAGATGGAATGAATTTTTAAAGTGAACTTGCTAAAAAAAAAAAAAAAAAAATTGTCCTGAAACCATCAGTGTCCCATTCCCAGTGGTCCTCAGGCAGAGTCAGGATAGTTTGTGGGGAGAGTTGAGGGACTTTCTTAATCCATCAGGTGATGAACTTTGAAGCACCATTTTTGCTCTCAGAGATTGTTATTCTGTTTATGGCTTTATATGTCCCGGTTTTTTACAATAGGACTGGACAACAAGAAATTCTGGACTTGAAACCACCAGCCAATTTGGCCAGCCAAGTGCCAGGAAGAAAGTTCTAGTTGCAAGTGTTTAAAGGAGACATAGCTCTCAGCGGGGCTAGGTGTTCATAGAACTTGGCATGGGACCCCTGGTATTAATTCAGGCAGGCAGTTACGTGAGGGCTAAGCACGTAGAGCCAGAGTCAAGCATCAGGTTGGTAGTATGGGGCATCAGTAAGTATCTCAGCAGGTGGTAAAGCCACCAGCAGGGGGATGAGAGGCACAGACAGCCTGTGACTCCATTTATAACGTTATCTAGTGCCTTTTCTATGACAGTGGGTGGGTTCTGAGCTACATGGTTGTTTACTCTCAGTCCTAGAATTGCAAAGGCTGCAAAAGGCGGCTGAGAAAGGTAAGGTGAGAAAGGTACATCTATTACACATTTAGGGGTAGGCCACAGGATTTTATCAAATTAAAGAATAATGTGAGAAAGTGTCAGGAGCTCAGTTAGCAAAACTAGACTATGAATGATTATCAGAATAACAGTAAGAGTGACATCTTATGGACTCCCTATATCTCTGTGTGTATTCCAAGAGACAATCCTGAAGACCAGGGTGGGCTGAGCCTATAGGTGGAAGTCCAATGTCTTTGGCAATGGAAAGAGGACACATACAGGGGCTGAGCTCAACAGCTGCTTCCTTCTCCAAAATGCATCTCATCAAGTAGAAAAAAAATATAGGAAGCAAACCCTTAATTACTTCAGCATCTTCCTGCCAACAATTTATGAGGCAGACACAGCAAGCTTAGAGAGTAGTTAGTTTATGTTTGAGACTATGTGTTATGTGAGCCTGAGAGGTGATATTCCTTATTTTAGTACAGTGATGGAAAGGTGTGGGGAAGAAGATGAGAAGTGAGCCAGAAGAAGTAAAGGAATAGTTTCATGGCTGATTATTACAGCATCACCTCAATCTGGGAGCGATTGCATTGCTTTCTTTAAAGTCTCAGGAATCAGACCTAGGAAATGTTACTGTAATTGAGAGAGCAGACTATCATGTTGGATTCTGGATTCAGTTCTCCTGTTTCATATCTTGGTCTCATCATTTATCAACCTGTGACATTAGGCAAGTTCCTTAACCCCTTTGTAATTTATATTCCTCATCTACAAAAATAAAGATAATAATAGCAGGCATTAAGTAAAGTTGTATTATATATATATATATATATATATATATATATATATATATTCATATGTATGTGTTTATATACCAAATAAGTTAAAATTCATAAATCTGGTAACTCTACCCAAACTCTTCCAGAAAATTGAAGTTGGGAGACTGGGTCCCCAACTCATTTTATAAGACCAGTGTTACCCTGATCCTGTCCAGAAAAGGACAAGATAGAAAAATAATAGACCAAGATCCCTTGTAGTTACAAAAAATTTAGCAAATCAAACCTTACCATGTAAAAATAATACATCATAACCAAGTAGGGTTTATCCTAAGAATGCAAAGAAATGTCTAAAAAGTAAACAATATAAGTCATCATATTGACACATTTGAAAAACCAAATTATTATCTCAGTAAACATGGAAAAAGCATTCAACAAAATCCAAAATCTACTCTTGATAAAAATCTCTCAGCAAACTAGAAGTGAACTCCTTCACTCTGATAAAAGGCATTTACATTAAAAACAAAACAAAACAAAAAACAACAACAACAAAATAAACAGAAAAACCTACAGCTAATCTCATACCTAATGGTGAAAGATTGAATGCTTTCCCCATAAGTTCAAGTCAAGGTCAAAGATATCTACTCCCACCATGTCTACGCAACATTGTACTATGTTCTGGTTCTACCCAGAGCAATAAAAGGAAGTAAATTACTGATGGAAGCGACAATATGTAGTGAATCTCAAAATATTTATGGTGAGTGAAAAAATCCAAACCAAATAAAGAACAAACTGTATGATTCCATTCATATAAACTTCTAAAATGTGCAAAAGAATCTATAGCTAAAGAAAGCAGATCAGGGGCTACCTGAGAAAGGAAAGGGGTGGGGCAGTGATGGGGAGACCTATAACAGGCAAGAAAAAGTATTTGGTGTGACAGCTATGTTCCTTCATATTATAGTGGCAATGAGTCCATGTCTGTCGACACATATCTAAATTTATCAAACAGTATTCTTTAAATATGGTATGTTTATCATATGTTAATCATGAAAGTTGTTAAAAAGCAAATTGCCATTTTTGTGTGTGTACACATTTAGTTTTATTGTAACAAAGCAACTTGTACACTTTTAAGTTTAAAACTGAGCATCATCTTTCCCTACAATTGCCATTTAAAAAAAAACAACACAATTTTTGCTGTTAGAATCATCAGATCTCTGGGACTGGGTCTGGTTGATGGATGAATGAGGAGCAAAGGTGCATTTGGGATTTGGAGTGAGCCCAGGGTACTGCTAATGCCATTTACTGAGAGAGCTGAGAGAAGCTAATTATTAAAATTAGTCCTGAACTGACTCATCCACATATGTTTTCCCTTCTAAATAAAGAGAGCAAGACCCATTCAGTGACTCAAAACTGAAAATCCAAGGTTTATTACCAAAGCTTTGCTCTTCTCTCCAAAGTTATTCAGAATGAAGACGTTTTTGAATGGGCAAATGCATAAACAAGTGCTCCTATCAATGATGAATATGCCAAAGGATATATCAGGAGTTTAAAAAAGAGAATCCATTGAGTAAACTAGGAGCAAAAATAATTCACTCACATTACCTTCATATGTAAAGATTCTCTGAGAATCTACATATTCTCACTGAATGTTAATATGATATAGTGCTTTATTTTATCACTTCACAGACTAAATGGATGTTACAGAATACTATGAAATTGTCGGCACTGATGGCATCACCACATGAAAATTTGCTAGCAGGAGAGTTCTCTGATTTCCTGATATTTTAAAAAGTTTATTAAGACAAAAGTAAACAAAGTGATGGTCAAGAAATCCTGAAGCTCTAGTGTAGAAAGCATGTTACAAGTGCCTACCATGTTCTCAATAGAGAGCATAATTCCACATTTCTGAATTTTAAAATGGCAATATTACACTTTTCCTATTAGCAACGGATTTATCAATAAAAGTAAAGGAAAAATGAATTACTCCAGGGACACCTGGGTGGCTCAGTCAGTTAAAGAGTCCCAGCTCCCAATTTCATGGCCTCAGGGTTGTGGAATCGAGCCCCATGTCAGGCTCTACACTTAGCACAGATTTTGCTTGAGACTCTCTCTCTCTCTCATTCCCTCTCCCCTCCCCCCTTGTGCTCACTCTCTAAAATAAATAAATAGATCTTTTTTAAAAAATGAATTATTCCAACCCCACATGCTCTGGATGAACATTCAGTTTTAATAATTCATATGGGTTCAGGTTTTCTTGTTTTCCAGAATGTTGATTAAAAGCCTGCCTTTAGAGGGAGATTTTACATTTGAACATTTCCTGTAAGCTATGGGCTTCTTCTTGCCTTGCCTTGTCTTGTATTTTTGTTCATCCACTCACCAGTGAAAATGATTAAATCTCCAGGTATCATTCCATCTGAGAGAAATGAAATCACTGGAACAGAACATGTTCCAAGGATCATCTGTCTATTTATCCAGCCAAGAGCTTATGTGTTACCTGTCATTTGGTTGCCACTTCAACAGAGCTCTGGGCTAGACCGAATAAGGGAAATGTAGATGCTCAGAGCTGAAGAGGAACACGAGAGTTCCTCTAGTGAGTTCATTGACATGCATGAGAGCAAGATTACAATTTTCACAGGTCCCCGAGGCCCTCCAGAGATTCTCTGAGATCCCTTGAGTCAGAAGCCACTCATGATGCCCTTAGGAACCAAGGACAAACAGGCAGTTTGGGGAGTATTGATGGCAAGCATGACAATTGCACCAAAGTCCCTCGTCTGACAGGATCTTGTGCAAAAGGCTGGACATGGACACACTCCACTTACTCACACTTTAATCTGCCTTTGCCTCTCATCTCGTTTGTGGTCTTCTAATACATACTATTCAATCTTTATTGCTTCTCTTTCTATAGAACCACATCTGTCTACTCATCTTTGCTCTTTGATGCCACCACAATGTCTAAGTTATTGATTCAGTGGTCCCCAAGATCCTCAGCATCAGCCTCTACACAACATTCTTAGTTCTTCAACTGCCGTGGTCGGTTCATCTTATCCATGTGTGGCACCCCTTGAGTGATCCAACATGAGCGATGGCCCCATCATATAACAGACCTCTGCCCCAGGTGGAATCCATTGTATTTCCTCTCTTCTGTCCCCAATGAGTCACTTATTTAATGATCTTTACCTTTTAGAAAATTATTTATTTATCTATCTACCTATCTATTTTTATTTATTTATTTATTTTACAGATAATGCTGACTTTTGTGATTAGTATGAGCTAGTATGCCTTATTGACTGAATTTGCTTGTTTGTTTGTTTGTTTTCAGAAAAGTATAGATACCAGTCATCATGTGGTAACCGAATTATCTTGGCTATATGAAGAGAGCAATGGCAAATGGACTATAAAAATAGAGAAGCAATTGATGAAGCATCTGACTATTTAATGATATGATATAAGCACATTTTGTTAGTTACAGCATATATCCGCACATACACACAAATGTTACATGTGGGCAAAATCCCCAGTAGTTTGTGAGATATTTCAACTAATAAGGACTATGGGCAGATGGCCTCAAATAAAATCCTAGCCCTCTTCCTTTCTTTTCTTTTTAGAATTTATTTGTTTATTTTAGGTAGAAGAGTGGGGGGCAGAGGAAGAGGAAGAGAGAATCCAAGCAAACTCCAAACTGAGCATGGAGCCGAGCCCAACATAGGGCTCAATCCTAGGACCCCGATATCATGACTTGAGCCAAAACCAAGAGTTGAATGCACCATCCAAGCGACCCCTAGCCCTCTTCTTTATAAATGTTTGGTCTAACACAATTTAATATTTTTTTCTAGCCTGAGTTTTCTCATCAGTAAAATAGAAATAATACCATCTTTCCAGGGTTGTTGAGAAAAATAATCATGATAATCTAAAAACCGCATTTGGTTTAGTGCCTAGGACATAGTCACTACCACCGAAGGCTTATTATTAAACACCTCAAAGACAATTGTTAGTTATATTTGTTTATTAAAATTACTTGAATCTGTTTCACTATTGCATATTACCTATATTTATTATTATATTGTAGGTCATTTCTAGGTAATACCTCAGAAATCTTTTTTAGACTAAAAAATTTAGATTTCTGTAGCTTTTCTAAATAGGTCTTTTTTTTTCAAAGATGCATTTATTTATTTTAGAGAAAGAGAGAGCATAACCATGGGGAGGGGAAGAGGGAGATGGGGGGGGGAGAAGCAGTCTCTCTGCTGACTGTGGAGCCCAAGGCAGGGGCCACAGGGCTCCATACAGGGCTCCTCTTGGGGCTCAAAGCAGGGCTCCATGTGGGGTTCCATCCCATGACCCTGAGATCATGACCTGAGCCAAATTCAAGAGTCAGACTCTTAACCAACTGAGCCACCCAGGTACCCCTCTTCATAGGTCTTGTATCTGACTTACTAAGATTTTCTCTGGAGTAATGGTAATCAAGTGATGTGATGGAGGAGTTAGCTATCAGTATGGTGCTAATCATTGCAATATGCAAGTGTATCAAGTCAACGTGTTATATACCTTAAAGTTACACAATGCTAAATATCATTTATATCTCAGTAAAGCTGGAAAAAATATAAAGGGAAAAATGGAGACATAATTGACTTTTAAATAATAGTGAGAGAAAAGGCATGGGTATTGTACCCTAAGTTTTAATAAGGATCATGTCATCACAAAGCATTAAATTTGCATATTGAGCTTTTGCTGAAAAGCTGTGGATCCATTGACTTAGTCCTTGGTTTCTGAGCTTCCACTCTGGGAGAGACAGCAGTGATATGTGTCTAAGGGAAATACAATTATTTGACCCCTTACTGAAAAGATATTAAATTCTATTTGACTTATTTCCTAAGCTGGGTGGTGAATACAGAGGTATTAGTTGTGTAATCACTTGGACTTTCAAATGTTTCATGTTACAAAATTTAAGTATTTAGAAATGTAGGGGCAGACTTGAGAACAGGTGAATTAATTTATAATTTTTGCTTTTATAGACCATGACACTGCTCAATTTATTTTACATTAAAATTTAATTGTCTGTGTATAATAATTTGAGGGGGCTTTATGCTTTCTATAATGTAGAATGAGATATATTTCATGTTTATTCATTTCGCGGCCCACTCTGAGTGCTGACTCTCAGATATGTCTAATCTGAGAAATATATAGGTAATTCTGCTTATATATTTTATCTTTCCATAAGCATATTTCCTCTTATTACATATTCTGTATTTCTTATCTCTTTGCACTTTGTCCTAGTTGTACTGATTTTTAATATACATTCCACTAACTAGTATGGTATCATTTGCATACCTAATGAACATGGTCATTCAGATTATTGATTGAACTACTAAGTACCATAAAATTCAAGAATAATTATAATTGAAAATCTGTTGTTATGTCATTCTAGGTTGACATAACCCGTTGATATCACTTCTTCATATATTTACTAGTTAAATTTATACCCACTTTGATATTTATGTATGGCCTATTATGCTTACCCAGTTAATGGATAAATATATACCATCCAAAACAGAATCAAAAGCCTAACTGTGGCATAATAGATTAGGTCCACAATTGTTCCTTTATCTATAAAATCAGCCATCAGTTGACAGTAAAATGTAAACAGTCTGGCAAAACGACTTTTCAAAAAGTCAAGCAGTCCTCTGGTGAGCAACTCATAATAATTCTACTTAATATTCTTATTTTCAGATGACTAAACTATGGCCCTGAATGCTTAATATGGTTGCTTGTAAGATTTTCAACTTCTCATAGTTTTCGAAAACAAACTTGGAAAATATTCTGGATTACCTATTTTATTTTAGAGGACAATTAAATGGTTTCTGGATTATATTTTCTGATCTTATTCCCAGAGATAGAAATTAACAGCTCAGAAATTTTCCATCAACCTTCTAATAATACTGAAATATGGAAATAACAGACATATAACATAAAACAGTTCAGGAGTTGTTAAGTATTCTGAAGGTCAATTCACTCTCGTTGTCTTAGGAAGTTTTAATCATTTACTTATTAATTATGTCATTCTGTGTGATAAGATAGAGCCACGGTATCAAAAGCCCAAATACTGCAGTCATAAAAACATCATTGAAGGCTTGGGGGTGATGATATGTTTAGCATGACCTACAAACAGTCAATGAGAAACTCCATCTTGTAGCCACTAACAAGACTTATTTTGTGTTTGACTTTTCTTCTCCTTTAATAATTACATTTCATGAGCTAATCACAAGGTTTGTTGATTTTTTTTTTAAAATACAAATGATCCAGAACAGGATATTACCTCACACATGTTATAAACTAAGGTACCTTGAAAGGTCCCTGAGAAGTGCCCAAACTGGAGTATTCAACATTATTTTACTCAAATGAAGATGTTTTTCAGATTCTCAATTTCACAGTTGAACATTTTAAAATTCATATTGAAATTATATATAAAAAAATAAAGTGATGAAATGAAGCAGTCCCGGTACATTTGAACAACTGGTGAGATATTTTTAGGCTTAAGAAGCCTATTTTGGATTCTACATACTCTAGAAAATTAAATAATAAACCAAATCCCCAAATAAACCAGGCAACTGTCCAACTGGATCTAACTGAATTAACTTTGAGGTAATCCAAATATTTCTAGGAAAGATAGCTTTCATATTTAAAGAACTGTATTTTGAAGAAACTATGAAATATTACTGAACATTATAAAAAAAGACTTGGATGACTGTAGAGCTCTATCACATTTCCGGTTGGAAAGATAATATTGTAAAAACATCATTCTAAACAAATTATTTTAAACGTTTCTTGCAACTCCAATCAAAATGCCAATGGAGTTTTTGAAAGAAACTAGGAGGAAAGCACAAAATGGTATTAGAATTAATTCAGAATAATCCACAAGAAAGAATAGAATTTTCATAAAAATCAGTTGTGTGTGGGAGAACTTTCCCTGTGAATACACAGTTATTAAAGCCTGGTGCTATTGGCACCAAAAATATGCAGAGAGTTCCATTACCACCACTAAACCAAGAATAGCCCTTGATATATAGAATGATCAACAAATACTAAATTAGCATTGTAAATCAATGAGAAAAAGTGATAGTTAATAAATGGTGTTCCAGAAATTCATTAGATGCAGGGCAAAAAGTAAAATTAGATCTTTACCTTACCCAATATATATATTCAGGTCTATGTGAACCCAGATATTTGAATACTTAAGCTATCACAATTCTGAGTGCTCTCTTTAGGACAAAGAATACAATATTACAAATTCAAAATTAGTTATGAAAGTGAATATTAATTAGAATGAGAAAAATCACAGCAGAATACAAATATTATACAAGCTAGTACATCCCACAAACATAAAATCTGGAAGAAATACATATTTCAATTCAATAATTGTCTGATACTTCTATAATACTTTTCCCTACATACATTTTGGTTATTTATTCTTTGATAACTTTTCATAAAAACAGCGATTTTATTTTTAAAGAAATGTCTTCAGATTCTCAACTCATTGTTGATATGTCACTTAAGTGTTTAGGATTCTTGTCAACTTTGGGAAGGCCTCTATAAGTTTCTTTCATAAAGGAGCTGCTAAGAGTTGAAGAACTTTCCACAGATTAATTTCTGGCTTCATACATTTCAAATCTTGGTGCTCCCCCGTTAACCACATGCTTTCAGTGCTGAGCAGCAAAGAACAAACATATTCATATCCCATTAGAAATTCTACTCATCCATCTTAGGATCAAAACACCAGGAGGCTGGCCCAAATGGGGAAAATTTATGGAAGTCTTTCCTCCACTAGAAGGGCTAGCCAAACATTAAAAGTAGGGGCGAACTTTATAAAAATATCCCACTAAACCCAAACTGAATGTGTCCTCTTAGAGGGATCCCAACATACCCACAGGTACTACAGTGCAATCTGTCACCAGGACAAATACAGAGAGGAACGTTGTAATCGAGGGAAAAGTGATAAAAGGAAAATTAGAATGGAAAGAGACAGTGTTCTCAACTGAGTGTGGTAAAGTATTTTACTTTTGCAAATTTCTAAAAAATGTATAATCATGTGAACACAATTCTAAGGTCCTTTATTGGCTTCATGGTAAATCTATCTCTGATTATCCCCACTTTGTAGCTTAAAGGTGGGAAGGTAAAGTAACTTGTCCGTGATCACACAGCTTGTAAATTGCTAGCTGAGCCTAGAAGTCAAGGTTGAATGATCCCAAAGATAATACTCGAAAACACCAAGCTGTACTTCTAATAAGAGAAAAACAGTGAATATCCTTAATATATGAAAAAACTATTTTGAATCAGTACAAGATCACCATATTCCCAGAGTAAAACGGACAATGGGCCAAAAGGGAAAAAAATGGTTAATTATGATTAAAAGTCACTCCACTTTAAAATGGATATACATTTTTATCAAATTTGAAAATAATTTTTAAATGGTAATACACAGCATTGATGGATTGTGATAGGCACATACATTGCTTCTGAGAATATAAGTGTGTACAAGTTTCAGGAAGTTAATTTGTCAATTTGGCAAAGTGTATTAATAGCTTTAAAAATGCTCATTACATTCCGTGCAGTCACCCCGCTTCCAGGAAAATAGTCTGAAATAAATACAGACCAAGTTTTATACACAAAGACATGGCACGATTTATTGGGGTGGGGGGAGAAACAATATGAAGGAAATGGTTAAGTGAATTATGGGATTATGATATAGAAAATGAAATATAGCATGTGCCATTACATTATATTCATGGTATTTCCATAATACTCAGAAACACTTAAGGACTGCCAAAGTGGGGAAAAAAAGGCCTTTTATGTATAATATACAATACAATCTCAATCATGTAAACACACACACACACACACACACACAGACATTAAGCAGAACTATAAAGATACTTATACAGATTAGGAGCCATCATTTCAGAAATGACATTATACCATTTAAACTTAGGTTGAAAATGCAATTTCAGATATAATCGTTTTTATTTCGTGATCTACAAAATAGGACATTTGTACCTATGTCTCCACTTCCTGTTGGCAAGTTCGAGAACTGAGGCGAGTGTGCGTAACCATACGTTGTTATCAAAGCAGTCAATTCTGTGCCATTCGGAACAGGTGCCTGACGGCCTCGGCTACATCTTGGCCCCCCCTCCCCCCACTGTCTTACAGTGAGCACGCCTGCAGCTGCCTGTCTGGTGGTCTCCAGAGGTGGCTGTGTTTCATTGTAAGGCTGTATTAGTGAAGCCCCTGGGCTCTTATGTGAGGAAAGGCACTATATAAATGCAAAACAGTCTATTTTATTCATGCTGTCATATAAATAGAGATCTACTTTATGCTAGCAGTTTTTCAAGGAAACTGGCTATTCTGAGTCTCGTGCTTCTCATTCTCAGGGCCTCCATAATCTATTGGGCAAAATTATTTTCCACCCCAGGACAACAGGTGCCTTCTTGGGTGCGGAGCAGTCATTAGAAATGTCACCTTGAGCCAGGACTAGTCCACACAGAGAATTAGACGATTGTCTAGATGGTTCAGACAATAGTGTGGCGTCAAGCTGACTCTGGCTCCGGCCCAGGGACAGATGCTCGGCTGCCAGGACACAGTGAGGTGACACCTTCCTACTGGCCTCGGCCATGCCCGCCTTTCACAGCACCTCCAGCTCGGGGACAGAGTGAGGCAGGCAGGCTCTGCCATCAGGTGGACGCAGGCTTAAAGCCCAGTGGTTCTCTTGGAGAGCTCAGTTGCTTTGTAAAATGAACACGTTGGCCCATTAGGGCTGTTGCAGGATGATCACACAAGGTGTACATGGAAACCTTCACCACAATGCCAGGCACACGGCAGCTATCATCCCCCTTCACCTGTTAGAGGCAGTGCTTGCGCTTCCCCCCCTCCCTCATTCAGCACCAGCCTGAGAAGCGTGCCTAAGACACGATGCTCCAGGCCAGGGACCAGGTAAGTCGTAGTAGAACAAGATTATAGGGCCTTGTATCTGCCTCGCGGGGAGTTTACAAACTCTAAGCACACAAAGTTTAGAACTAGAAGTGACCCGGGAGATTATCTGTTCCACTGTCCTCATTTCACAAATAAGGAAAAGTTTATTAAGACAAGTGCTATTTCTTATATTCCATGCGTAACTGAAGCCATAGGAGAGTCGTCTTTCTCTGATTGACTTATTTAACTCATTATAAGACCCTCCAGCTCCATCCGCGTGGATGTAAAGAGTAGGTGGTCATCCTTTCTGGTGGGGTGACTGGGTGACGGGCACTAAGGAGGGTGCACGATGAGATGAGCACTGGGTGTTATACTATATGTTGGCAAATTGAATTTACGTAAAATAAATTTTTTAAAAAAGCAAGCAGTGCAAGGGGTGCTTGGGTGGCTCAGTTGGTTAAGGGCTGGACTCTTGTTTTCAGCTCAGGTCATGTTCTCAGGGTCCTGAGATCGAGCCCCGCAACGGGCTCTGTGCTCAGCCTGGAGTCTGCCTGGGATTCTTTTTCCCTTTGCCCCTCTTAATTGTGTTCATTCTCTCTCTCTAAAATAAATAAATACATCTTAAACACACACACACACACACACACACACAGAAAAACAACCCAAGAGGTGTGTCCCCCCAGTTCTGTCTCATGTCCTGTGTGTCTCAAAATAAGTCAAGTCCACTTGCCACATTAATTTGGTTCATGGAGAATTTAAGCGATTTGCCCCCCTCTTTTCTGTTTTTTCTTCCTCCTCCTTTTAAAATACTAAAATCAACTTGCTCTATGGGGGGACCCAATCTCTTCATCATGTGCTACCTGGTGACCACCACCCGCATCACCGCAGCATCTTGCCTGGTTACCCTGGACCACTTTGCATTGCTCTTCTGGGATGAAGGCTCTAGCAAACAACTGCTCTCTTCAGACCTTGAGTAGAATCGCATCTGGTAGTCTTGTCTCACCTTACTTTCCCGGCTTTTGAAACCCTTAAGAATGAATATGGGTTTAGTGAAGGGGCGCCTGGGTGGCCCAGTCTGTGAAACAACTGACTCTTGATTTTGACTCGGGTCGCCTCGGGGTTTGCAGATCCAGCCGGGCATTGAGCCCTGTGTGCAGCTCCGCGCAGAGCATGGACATATTTCCATCACAATTTGCCAGGACACTGATTCCAATATTCACTAAATGGAGTTGAAATTGGACAGCCCTATCCCTGCCTGCCTTCCTGAGGAATCCTTTCGTTCTGGATCTAGAATTGAGACCCCCCGCCCCAGAGGAAGACACTCCCATTCTGTTTCAATTCTGTAGGAAGGGAGGACCAAGGCCTCTTCCCGGTGCTACCACACCTGCCCATCCCCATTCCAGCTCTTTCTTTTAAACAATGAGGGGTGAATGATCAGACCTCACAGAGAGTGGGCCATTCTTCAGCCCAGGTGTTCCTGGTAATCCCTTCTTCTCTCTAGTCCAGGCTTCTTAATTTTCCTGTGTCATGGACCTCTTTCTGTCATGGACCTCCGCCTGGAAAAAACCTATAAACCACTCCCAGAACATTGCTTTCAAACACAAAACTAAAATGCATAAGTGACAGAGGAAACTCATACTAAAATAGATACTAAGTCATGAAAAAATTGTGATGTAAGACTCTATGGGTCTTGGGCCACCTGGGTGGCTTAGGCTCAGGTCGTGGATCCCAGGTCCTGGGATCGGGTCCCACATCGGGCTCCCCACAGAGAGCCTGCTTCTCCCTGTGCCTACGTCTCTGCCCATCTCTCTGTATCTCTCATGAATAAATAAATAAAATCTAAAAAAAAAAAGACTATATGTGTCTTTAATAACACATTAAATCAACAAGATCTTGTGTGGGTCTAATAATCATTGTAATCTCTACATAGTCATGCGCACAAATGTTATTTCTAGACAGCTGCAACGACTCTAATGTGGTATAAAAATATTATGATTTCCATTGATGACAGCCATCAGTCCTGATAACCCTATTGTGATTTCTTTCCTACATTCCTAATGGAAGGAAATGCTAAATTCTAGTTAGAAGTTAGTGAAAATGAAGATCTAACTCCCCATGTAAATGGACTTTCCATTTATATTCAGGGGCCTGCGATTTCTCTTCAAGACTCCCTTGGTCTCTACAGACCAGGTTAAGAGACCACCTTGCTTCCTGGTGCAGACCTCGGCCTTCCGCTCTCCGCCTCCTCCTCCTCTTCCTGAGGCAGAGCTCAGGAGTGGGTCTGCTCCTCAGGACCAGCTCTCTCCCTTCCCCATACCTTGCTTCAAGAACAGCCAGGCAGGAAAGTCTCAGATTGCAGATTTAGGTGAGCGGGAAGCAAATGGAACTTTCCAGTTAGGAAATGCTTTACACAGGCATACCTCATTTTATCATGCTTCCCTCTGTTGCTCTTTGCAGACATGCTTTACAAATTGAAGGTTTGTGGCAACCCTACATCCAGCAGATCTTTTGATGCCATTTTTCCAACAGCATATTTTTTTTTTACTTTGTGTCTCTGTGTCGCATTTTGTTAATTCCTGTAAAATTTCGAATTTTTCATTATTATTATATTTGTTATGGTGATCTGCGATCGGGGACTTCTAATGTTACTATTGTACAGAATCTTTTTTATGCAGCCTACCATTGGGTTTCCTTTTCGAGTAATCTCTACAGGAACTTATCTTTCATAAATACAGGTGTCCTATTAACATTTTTGTATATGACAGATACGTTTGGTCTTGATTCTGCAGATGTGCCTTTGGTTGTAAGCCCTGTTCCTATTTCCTCTGGGAATGGTATGCATTTGCTGGGATTTGTATGCTTGTGATTTTACTCCAAAAAATTTTAGGTTTGTTATCTCTTTATTTGTTGTAGTGATGATTCTATAACTTGAGAAAATATCCTCAAGCCTCTATTTCTTGAGCTCTGACCTTTAAGCATAGAGGACAGGGGATTTGTACACTGATGCTCCCATGTTTTGTCCTCTTTCCACCCACTCCCTGACTCCCAGGTGTCCTGAGGTTACATTTACACCTTTGAGAAATACAGTGAGATGGTGATTATTTGATTCTCCACTTTTAACAGGATATGGAAAAGCCTGTCCTGAAAGATGAAGAAATTTACTTATTTCTACTAACCTCATCCCCCTCTTCCCCACAAGTTCAAACTTTGAAATACTTACTGATATTTTTATTTCTACATTATTATTCCCTCAATGGTTTAACCTTAGTCTGTATTAATTTAGAACAATTTTCACCCAGTCCCCTACTTCCGGAAGTTCTCTATTGATTGTTTAGGTGTCTGAAACTTTTCAAGTTCATTTTAAAGGGCTCATGGCTGCTAATTTTTAGACTCTTTTCATGTATAAAATGTCTATTTCTTGCCTTAATTGCAATGACCCCTGGCTTTTTATAAAATTCTCAATAAAGCTTTCTTTCCCTTCCAACCCTATGGCATTATTCCACTGACTTCTAGTGCCGGATTTTGCTGTGGTTTTTATGCTAGTCAGATTTTTAATAAGTGGCTTGATTTTTTGAAGAGGGGGAGGCACCTTATCAATGGATTCTGCTTTGTCATTGAGGTATAATCACTTTACCAGGCAATGCCTTGGTGTTTATAATTGTCTATCTCGTGACACACTGTGAATCCAGTTTTTCATCTGTTTCATGATTTCTTTTATATCATAGCTTTGAATTTTTTTAATGTTTCATTTATGAGGCTATCTTCCTAAGTGACGCCTGTTAGATCTTCACATGAATTCCATCTCTGTTCTTTTTCTTTTACTCATTTCTTGTCATTTGTGTTTCTTTTCTCAGTTGCATCCTCCATGACCTTGATTGCGGTTTCAGGGGTATCTGTTGTCCTTTTCACTGCTATTAACATGACTTTCAATTATGGAATCTCCCCCTTCTTGCTGGTTCCTGATTTCTGTCAGCTAGATTTTTCACCCCCTTCCATTGTCTTATTTCTTCCTCAAGACCTTGTATCCATGTTTTTGAACTGTAGGTCAAGAGGTCATTTTTCTTTCATTTCTTTGATTTCCTGGGGTTGTGTTGACTCATAATTGTCATCCACTTCACGATGCAATTTGTATACTTTATATTCTCCCTTTTGGTCTTATTTTTCATTTTTCTTTCTTTTTCTCTTGCAGTGTCTAGCAGGGACTATGTCTCATTTTTTCTTGCTATTACTTTGAATGCTGACCGTTTATTCAAATGATCAGCTCTTTGTTGATGCATCGTGTAAGAGAAAAGGGGACAGCTGGAGTGAATCCACAAACAGCTTTGCTTTTAGTCTGAAATCTCTCCCGGGTCTGGTCAGGGAGAGATGCTCTGGATTTGAAATTAGAGTATACAGATCTGAATTCCAGTGCCCACTTTTCTTGGCTTTCCATAAACAAAGTTATAGAGGCTTTCTCAGGTCACCTCGACTCCCTGAGCCTCACGTTCTGCATTTTTGAAATTTGTGTAACAATAACACCTACGTCACAGAATTCTGTTGAGGATTAAAAGAGATAATTCATGTAAAGCACTTAGTACAGTACCTGGCACATGGAAAGTGCTTAGCAGTAATTATTATTATTATTATTATTATTATTATTATTATTATTTTATTATTAAAGCCAAGCCTCATTTAGCAGTCTCTGGTGCAAAGATTTAATTTAACATTACATCCCTTTAGTAGGCTAGACTTGTCAACTGCAAGATTGATGGCCATCTACTATTTCTGCTTTGCTCTGTCACACCATGTATCAGTTTCCAGTGGCTACTATACCAACTTATCACAAGCTTAGGGGCTTCAAACAGCACAGAATCATTATCTTACTGTTCTGAAGGTCAGGAGTCCAATATTGCCTTCACTGGGCTGAAACCAAGGTATTTGTGGAGTTGTGTTCCTTTCCAGAAGCTCTAAGGGAGGATCCACTTCCTTGCCTTTCCAGCTTCTAGAGGCAGCCTGCACTCCCTCACTTGTGGCCTCCTTCCAACTTCAAAGTCAGCAATGTTTTCTTGCTGGTTTTCACTTTTCTGCCTCTATCCCATTTAAGGACCTTGTGATTATATTTCTGCCTATATCATACAAGAAAATCTCCCCACATAAATGTCAGCCGATTAGCAATCCTAATTCCATTTGCTACCTTAATTTCTCCTTGCCTTGTAATCTAACATATTCACAGGTTCTAAGTATCAGGACATGGACACCAAAAGCCCACTATCCATGAAAACAACCTGTCTGGTTTCTCAGTCTGTCCACTCTGGCCTTCCTGTCTTTTGTGTCACACTGGGTTGTTCCAGAAACCCTCCACGTACCTAGACTTGCATACCAAGTAAAAGGTGGTTGAGTTTTGTCCTTTTCCTTTGGGGCTTAAGTTCTAGGGGATGGATCTACTGTGTTCTCCTTTGCCTCAGTCTGTTTTTCCTATGCCTGGAACACTACCCTTCATACCCTGGATTGTAATTGTTCTTCGGCATGGTTGAAGATGGAGTTTTCTGCTTTCATTATTCTCTGTTTTCAGTTTATTTCAGGAAGGGCAGATAGAGGTGACTGTGGTCTGTCATCTTTACCAAATATATCTAACTATATTCTTTAGTTAAGGCAGGCAGTTTTAGATTCACAGGAAAACTGAGAAGAAACTGTGTATATTTCCCATATGCCTCCTGCCCCTATGCACACATAGCCTCCCTCATTATCAACATACCCCATCAGAGTGGTACATCTGTTTATGTGATGAACCGACATCGACACGTCATCATCACCCAAAGTCCAGTGTTTTGCATTCTACGGGTTTAAGCAAATTTATGATGACATTTTTTGCCATTATAGATTCATACAGAGTGTTTTTCAAAATGCTCAGTGCCTCACTTCCCTCCTCCATCAGCAATCCCTGGCAACCACTGATCTTTTTACTGTCTCCATAGTTTTGCCTTTTTCCAGAATGTCATATACTTGGAGTCATTCAGTATGTCGCCTTTTCAGATTGGCTTCTTTTACTTAGTAATATGCATTAAAGTTTCCTCCATGTCTTTTCATGGAGGGATAACTTTTTTTTTTTAATGCTGAATAATATTCCATGATCTGGATATACCACGGTTTATATATGTCCATTCACCTACTTTAGGACATCTTGGTTGCTTCTGGGTTTGGCCAACTGTGAATAAAGCTGGCCTAGATATCCCTGTGCAGGTTTTTGCATGGACATAAATTTTCAACTCTTTTTGGTAAATACTAAGGAGCACAATTGCTGGATTATGCAATGACAATATGTTCAATTTTGTGAAATCTAGCAAACTACGCTCCAAAGCAGCTGGACCACTTTGCATTTCCACCAGCAATGAATGAGTGTTCCTGTTGCTCCAAAGCCTTGTCTCCATTTGGCGTTGTTAGTAGATTTGGGTCATTTTAACAGGTGTGCAGTGGTATCTCATTGTTGTTTTAATGTGCATTTCCTTGACAACACATGATTGTGGAACATTTTTTCTTACATTTGTCGGCCATCTCTGAATCTCCTGTTTTATATCAGGTTGTTTTCTTAATGATGAATTTTCAGAGTTCTTTGTATATTTTGAATAACTGTCTTTTATCAGATATGTTTTTCGCAAGTATTTTCTTCAGTCTGTGACTTGTATTCTTATTCTTTTGATATCCTCTGAGGTTTTTAAGTCATTTGTATCAGAAATTTCTTGAAGAGTCTAGATGTAGAAGGCACCTTCCTAATCTAGGCTTTTCTCTAACATGATATTGTCTTGGGTATTTCAAGAGTTCAAATATCAGATTCAAGAAATTAGATATCAAATCTCAAAGTTCCATGTGATCTGAAAGTTCCTCACTTATTTGCATATTTTATAAACTGCAACTATATATTTTTAAGATATTTTTCCTATGTTTTTGCTGTTTTTACTATCTAGAAAGGAGTGATAGTTTAATCTGATTTTATATACACATATTATGATCCCATAAATAATTTGAACCATTCTTTTTGGACCAGTATATTAATTGCTAAGACATTTCATATGTTGGAATTTGGAACGATTTCAGAAATTATCCTCCAGCTCCTCTAAACATCTATTGCATTTATAGATCTGGTAACATAATTCCCTTAATGTCAAATATCTTGTACTCAAAAACTTAAAAGAATCCAAAGCAAAGGTGTGTTTGGAAGTAAATTATCCCCTAAATAGGTGACCCTGAAGCCTTATGAACTAACTGTGCCTTCCTCGCTTATTAATAAGCATCATTTCCAAGCAACCAAGATGTATTGAGTTGGGAGTCCCTAAGTGCGAGAGGGTCCAGAAATAGCTTTGACTTTTCCTTTTTTTAATTTACCTTGTGGGGCTATGGGGAATGAGCAATCCTTTAGTCTGTCAATATCACCAGCAACAGCACCACAGGAAGAGACGATGGGGAGGGGAGGAGTGAGGTGATGGGGGAGGCTCGGCCAAGAAGATGGAATATCTATTTGACACAGAAGAGGGTCCTCAGAACTCCGTAGAGCTGAAATGTCAAAAGCAGCCACTGAAAAAGAACTGAGTCATCAGAATTCTGACATTGACAAGGCTACACTATATACAATATGTGTGACTTCTAATACCCACCAACTGTTATACCATGGACTAAGACATTTTCTGTTTCTGTCCTTAGTCCTTGGTAAATTTAATTGCTTTGTTTTGTTGCTGTTTCTCTTCTGTTTTCCTCTAATCCTTTCACTTGACAAATAAACACTAGTATGCTCAATGTCTTAAAAACTGTGTCTAGATTTGCTTATAGAGTAATTTTTTTCTTAACTAATTTTGAGGGCTATTCAGGAGATCAAATGAATTAATGCATTAAAAGTATCACAAAAAAGCAGAAAAATAATACAAATCCATGTTATTTCTCTTAACCACGATTACAAAATTGATGTTATATAATATATAGTGCAGATTCTAGCATAGTATCACTTCATTATAATTTTATAACAGAGCAGACATATTGTATGCACAAAATGCAGAACCATATCTTCTTTGCAGAAGGTTTTCTTTGAATTTCATTAAATAATATCATCCTGAGCTGAAAGAACTAGATGCCACTGTTTTCATGCCCTCATCTTATTTAGCAATGTTTTTAGGCAGGATTCGGCCTCTGGCAAGGTCATTGCTAAACTGAGCATTAGCTTCTGAATGGAAAGAAACTTCTCATGATTTCAGTATGAAAACATGCCACTAAAAAAACAACACAGTACAGTGCCATGAAAATACTGTTAGATTCAAGCATGTATCCACCACTAAGGACCTATATATTCTTTGTCAACCTATGTATCCTGTCTATGTCTGTTTACACATTTGTAAAGTATAGAAAAAAATAGCTACCACTAAGGTGGCTATAAGCATCAAAAATAAATTATTTATGGGAAAATGTTGTGTATTTGTGTAATTACACACAGAACATGCCTATCTGTGTATTTTATTGGCCTGAGGAAGAGGAGGAAAACCAGAGACTCATAGATGGCATTGTCCAAAATGGCAGCCTGTAGCCACATACAGCTATTGAGTTCTTGAAACATGGAGAGTGCAATGGGGAGACAAAATCTTCAATTCTCCTTCATTTTAATTTTAATTTAAAAACCTGAAGCAGTGTAAAATATGTTTCCATTAAACACAACTTCATTGGAAAGTTAGGACTACATTTCGTGTTAACCACTGAAAATTTAGCATGGGGATTAAGATGTGTGATAAGTAGAGGATATGTACTGAAATTCAAAAACTTAGGACATAAATTGTAAAATATTTTGTTAATAATTCTTACAGTGTTTGCATTTTGTGGTGGTCTGAAATAATGGCCACTGAAACATATCAGGTCCTCAAAACCCTGGAACTCGTACCTTATTTAGAAAAAGGGTTTTTACAGATATGCGAAAGACTTTTAGATAAGGAGATTATCTGGGATTATCCTGGTGGGCCATAAATGCAATCAATATTTCCTTATCTGTGAAAGGTACAGGTAGATTTGGTTATACATGAAAAAGAAGGCAATGTGACCATGAAGGCAGAGATGAGTGATGTGGCCACTGGCCACTGAACGCCAGCAGCTACCAGAAGCTAGATGAAGTAAGCACAAATTATCTCCTAGAGCCCTTGGAAGGGATGTGGCCCTATTGAAACCTTGATTTGAACTCAATGAAACTAATTTCAGACTCTGGCCTCCAGCTCTGTGAAAGAATAAATTTCTATTGTTTTAATTCACTAATGTTGTGGTAATTTGTTTTTTTTTTAATATTTCATTTATTTATTCATGACAGACACAGAGAGAGAGGTAGAGACACAGGCAGAGGGAGAAGCAGGCTCCCTGCAGGGAGCCCAGTGCGGAACTCGATCCTGGAACTCCAGGATCATGACCTGAACGGAAGGTAGATGTTCAACTGCTAAGCCACCCAGGCGTCCCAAGAGGTAATTCGTTATAACAGCACCAGGGAACTAATACTGAAGTTATGAGATTTGAGTCATATTCAGTTAACTATTATATATAAAAATTAATTTTCTTCTTTTAATGTGGCTTCTTGAAAATATAAATTTACTTATGTAGTTCTCATTAAATTTCTACTGGACAGTGCTATCCTAAACCATGGCATTCTATAGGACATGGGAATCATAGGCCTGTTAGTTCCTCCCTGCTTGAAGATCCCTGAGCATCCAAAGAGAAAAAAGGGGCTCCTGGATGGCTCAGTTAGTTAAGCATCCGACTCTTGATTTCAGCTCAGGTCATGATCTCAGGGTGGTGAGATTGAGCCCCAGGTCAGGCTCTGCACTGGGCATGGACTTGGCTTGAGATTCTCTCTCCCTCTCCCCCTCCCCCCGCTCATGTGTGCCCTCTCTATTTCTCGCTCTTGCTCTCTCTAGGAAAAAAACAAAAACAAATAAAGAAATAAAGAGAAAATGTATCCATCCAGGAAAGGACTCCCAACAGCTTCGGTTCTGTGTGCTCAGATTCGTTAACTGTCACCCTAATATTTTCTCATCGATGTTTGTAGAAATAAAGATGTATAAGTCAACATGTAGTCAAAATTTAGTCTATCTATTTCTCCATTATTTTGAATAAAACTTCCCATGTAAATATAAGCATCCTAAAGAAAGGGATTTCTTTCTTTCTTACTTCTTCCTATCCCCCAACTCTCAAAATTCTGCTTTTTAGGACAGAGCACAGAGGGTACAGAGTAAAGTCCTTCCTTCTTGGATTTGCTGTTTAATGCGCATCCACATTGCCTTTGAAGGTAGGAAAACCAAATACACACACAAAAACGGGACCCAACATATCTCAAAGACCTTACTAATTTATACTCCTACACACACTTCATATGCACAGACCATTTCACTAAGCACTTAAAATATATTATTGGAATTTGCACAGTACTTTTCTTCTTCAAAATGGCTTACAAATGTAAACTTGTGTTTTTGCTACCCTTATCAGCCTCCATATGATGCTGAGATCGGGGACCTGAGTGAGAGGTGGTGAGGGATAATTCATGGTGCGTGGTCTCATGTTTCCTGGCCTTACCATTATGCAAGCCAGCCAACAGAATAACAATAATTATGGTGGTGCACTGTAATGAGGTAATTTGGTACAAATAATCTCCGCTGCTACTCTATGAACATGATCCCACAGAAGACCTGCAAAGAGCAAAAGCCGGATTTGCTGGAGCCTGTATATTATAAGCCCATCACAGATGGACAGGAGTTTGTCTGTCCTTGCTCTGCTGCGCTCCTCCTGGAAGCCATATGGGTTCATTAGCTAACACTTGATGCTCTCATTCTCTAGAAGAGCAAAGGGGGACCAGAGAAAGGCAGTGTCTTTTCGGCTTCCTGGAAGACCCATTAGTTTATGGGAAATTATCCTTGCTGCTTTTGAAAGTGATTGCAGGTCTTTTCTGGGGCTTTTCCCATGTGTCTGCTGTATCTGGTAGTAATGGTGCCATTTTCATAACACGCCACTTCTCCTCCAGACAGTCCCCTTTCTCATCCCTCGCTTCAAATCCCAACTCCTGTCTGCTTTCTGAACCCATGTAATGTCCCTTTCAAAACATGCTCTCCTTGCTGCTCCCACAGTGGCCCCAATTGCTTTTCAACTTGGTATCACAATAGGTTTTTCACAGACCATTCAACCATGTATCTTTTTCTCCACCCCCACTCCCCACCCCAACCCCTGTACCATTCCCTCCTAAACTAATTTTCATGGTGTTGAGCTGGGTATTCTTTTTCTTAAAGCCAACCCCTCATCATGGTCTCCCAGTCAGTGGCTCTCTATTCCTTTAGGAATGAAGTGCACACACCTGAGTCTGGCAGTCAACACCCTCTTGTCCCCTGACTGCACTCCACCCTCCAGCCCCTCTGACCTCAGGCATTTCAGTCAACCATGGCTTCTCATTCTTTTCTGAGCTTCCCCTTCTCTCTCGTGCCTCCATGGACATGCCTACAGTATTCCTGCTTTTGTCATGTCTCCATGGTACCCTTCCGATACCCCTACCCTGCCAGCAATTTTTATGCATCTTCAATGTCCAGCATGAACTACCATTCTCCCTGAGGCCCTGTGGTCCCTTCTATTGAAATAAAACTGTCATACTTCTATGTTTCCTCCACTTTCTTGAGAATCTCA
Source organism: Canis lupus dingo (assembly GCF_003254725.2). Lineage (NCBI taxonomy): Eukaryota > Metazoa > Chordata > Mammalia > Carnivora > Canidae > Canis > Canis lupus. Next base: position 19,613,577 of record NC_064280.1, on the reverse strand, counting down.
TGACATTCTGCCATAATGTATCACTTTATTGGTGCTCACCTCCCCACCAAAGAAGGAAATCCATTCAACTGGGGACTGTGCCTTCTTTCTTCATCCCTTCATTCTCTGTGATGCCCAGCAGAAGCCAGGTGCCCACAGAGTGGACAGAGTGACATGGACTGAGCCAATGTCAGGTTGGGTTTATGAGTAAGAGGGAGAACACAGTTAGAGTTAGCTTGAAACTTCTTGGGGTGGAAGTTGTATGGAAGAGAGAAGACAGCAAAATGTCATCTCCTGAACTGGAGCCAGGCCAGAGCAATGGGGTTAACAGCAGTGCTCTTAGGGAGAGTGCTTGACCACATAGAATCATTAAGGTTCCTTTGCTCCCTTCCTGCTGGGAAACCTCTACAAGAGGGATTTGCTTTGAGAGAAGGAGTTCTGTGCACAGGATTACTCTTTCCCTCTAAACCCCAGGGGTAGAATGCTGGTAATTACTTTTGGATCTATTCAGTGTAATTACACAATAATCCACAGCCACCTATAAATACTCTGTCATTACATGGCATTGTCCTGGTAAACTCCACTAGACTTCCTTGTGGGGTAATTATAGCTGTGCCATGGGGCGAAGATTACTGGCACTAAGAATTTCTAGCATCACATTCATGGCTCAGCGTCCGGACACGTTCCATGTGTAGAAACATAAACAGCATACTTTACCATGTAAAGAGGCAACAGTTTGTGAAGTTTGGGGCAAAAAAAAAAAAAAAAAAGGAGCTTTTGGTCTTCATCTTGAGGAGTTGGGACGAGTATATCAGAATCTTTGATCTTCCTCATTCACAAATCTAGCTGGAAAGATTAAAATAGGATATCTACCATGATTCCTCTAAAGAATAGTAGAGAGGACCAGCAAAATCTGCCAAAGCCATAACTCATCTTGACATGAAAACAAGAAATAAAGGACCAAGGTAGTGGTTTGCATGCCTGCCCTTCTCACTATATTATGTAAATCTCTGAGGAGCATTTACATTTTTTTCTCACCTTTATAGCTCCCTAATCTCCAAGTGCCTAAAATTGGAACTTTTTCATGTGACCTACAATAAATAATTAATAAAGAATGAAATAGAAGATGGATAAAGGGGAGAAAAGTGGTAAATAAGGTAAAAAAATGGGGCAGGGCAAATGGAGGAAGGGAGAAAGGAGGGAAAAAGGAAAGGAGGGAAGGAATGAAGAAAAGAAGAAGGGAAGGAAGGAAGGAAGCAAGGCAGGCAGGCGCAAGGGAGGGAAGGATGAAGAAACATTGACTTGGAAATAAACATCTCATGTTTATTTTGCCTCCACAGCTTTCTCTTATTTTAAAAAGGGTAATCTGGCTAAGCACATTCTGGGGGAGAGAATAAAGTCTGAAGTACAAGACAGGACCAAATTAAGATACTATGAATGTGAGGTAAAGCTGACTTGGGCCTGATGACGACAACGGGGTTGAAATAAGGAATATGCCAGAGAAAACACACTAATTTGGAAAGAGCAGAATTAGATTTCAAGCTTGGCAGACTCCAGGATGAGGGAAACCAAAGGGAAACTCATTTTTATTTGGGGTATAAATAAATAGAAATGACTTCAACTGTAGGTACTCTACCTCAGTGATGACAATGTGAGATCCAAATAGAAATGTCTATAGGGTTTTTGAAGATAAGAGAATTCTCTGGAGAGGAGACTTTTGGACTAGAAACACAGATTTAGGGGTCATCTACGTGAGATGACATGTGTTTTCCAAGGATAAGTCACGTGAGAGAGAAGAAAAGACTTCAGTATAAACTGGACCTCAGAAATTCCCTATACGAGGTCAGAGACTAATTTTTATTCTTCATTTTATCTCCAGCACCTAGAAAAATGTATATAAAATACAATTAATATATTTAATGAATGATGCAATGGAGACTAGCTAATTATGAGAACATTAAAGAAGTTCTAGAAAGACAAAGATTCCATCTTTATTTATGACTTTCTCAAGAAGTTTATTAAAATCCCAAATTCCTGGTTCACATCCCAAAGTGTTTGCTTTGGCAAGGCTGAAGCAAGCTCCAGGTACCTAACCATGAAACCAGCATCCCAGGTGACTCTGGTGCAGATCCCCAGACCTTCCTTGGAGAAGTGCTGCATTTCACACCTCCATTTCACAACTTATCTTTAGGGGTGTCAGAAGTACTGTGCTGAGAAAGATGGCATGACAATGAATCTTGTGAGTGCACAACAGTTACTGGGAGGCAGACAGAATGACTCGCAGGCATAGATCCTCTGCACACTTAAGGGTACATGAGCCCTTTATCCACTCTTCTTCCCAGACTATGGGCAGGCTATGGAGCTCAGAAGATCTTTTGAGCCCTGGGGTCTGCACTGACATCTACGACCATGAGCTCTTTTTCCAAGGCTGACCCTGGCAGACTTGGTGCTGTGGAGGCATGGGGAAGTGTTGGGACTCCATTGATTGGCCAGTCCCATATTTGTTAATTAGCCAGCCAACCAAAGCAGACAGGGGAATGGCATGTTAAGGAAGTGATGTGGAAGTGAAAGATAAACAGTTATGGAAAAAAAATATTTTATGGAATTCATAAAGGACAGCCTCACCCCTATACTTTATTTCTCCTTCTTCCTCTTTTCTTCTTCTTCTTCTTCTTCTTCTTCTTCTTCTTCTTCTTCTTCTTCTTCTTCTTCTTCTTCTTTCTTCTTCTTCTTCTCCTTCTCTTTCTCCTTCTCCTTCTCCTCCTCTTCCTCTTCTTCTTCATCTCAAACTGTGGTTTTAACTTTATTTCCTATTAATGCTAAAATTAATTTGTTGAAACATGAGGCCTGGGATCCCTGGGTGGCTCAACAGTTTAGCACCTGCCTTTGGCTCAGGGCATGATCCTGGAGTCCTGGGATTGAGTCCTGCATCAGGCTCCTTGCATGGAGCCTGCTTCTCCCTTTGCCTGGGTCTCTGCCTTGCTCTTTCTCTCTCTCTCTCTCTCTCATAAATAAATAAAATCTAAAAAAAAAGAAGAAAGAAAGAAAAAGAAAGAAAGAAAGAAAGAAAGAAAGAAAGAAAGAAAGAAAGAAAGGAAGGAAGGTTAGGCCAGCACATCCCAAATCATCTGGCTCAACTCTTTCAGTGTTAAGCAAAACAAGGCCGGTACAGGGCAAGTAGTAGATAGTTAGTGACTGGTTCTAGATTAGAACTCACATCTCCCAATTTATGTGCCATTATCTTGGTTTGCATTTTCAAAACTGAAGGATATTGGCAATGATTAATTAGATTTCTTTTATTTTTTTTGATTAATTAGATTTCAAATGTTAAAAACGCTACTGCCTTGTCAAATAATACAGCTAGACAGACATACTACAGTGGTAATCTCTGGGAAGAGAAAATAGGATGAATTTCATTTTGTTCCTTCACGGATTGCCTACATTTTCAAGATGAGTATATCATATTTAATAGTCGCATGTTGTTTTCCGTTTTATATAAAGCTATTCTGGAATGTTGTTGAGCAGCAAAACTGGTGATGGGTATGGGGGCAGGGGTGTTACTGGTGACTCCTGAGCAGAGTCTGAGAATTGGGAGAGATTTCAGAATTGCCTTAAGTACCTTGTTTTTTTTTTTTTTCGTTTTGTTTTTTTTTGTTTTTTTTTGTTTTTTTTAAGTACCTTGTTTTATAAGAGAAATCATTACGGTCCAGATAGATGGAATTACTTAACCTCATTGAAACCTATAAATAACATAAAACAAAAATATAGATATTCTGCATCATAAATTAAGCAAGGCTGTGCTTAATAATTTATGGGACTCTAGCCCTTCCAGTTTTGAAGAACTAGCAAGTTGTGTTGACCTCCTTGGTCGCTGACATTGCTATGGAATGGAGAGCGCTCCCAGGAATCTCACTAGAGCACCCCTGGACTCCCTAGCATGCTGCCTAAGTTTTAGTTTACTCTTTTCATTAAAAAAAAACTTAACCAGCCTGAGGACGTTGCAATAATTAGACCCCACAGGGCCATGACCACAACGCAGGCCCTCATCCTGATGGCCTTCTGGCCTTCCCTCCATGCAGCCCTGTCTTACAAGTGCTTCACCAGGGAGCCGATGGTGCGCGTTGTTCCTGATGCAGGCTCTCAGCCCCCCTTGGGGCAATTGCATCTGTTGGCTCCTCCTTGAAGACTTCACAGCAGAGAAAATGCTCCCTTTCTCTAGGCCTCTCAGACCCTAAATGCTGAGGACTTTGCAAAAGTGTTGGTTGAAGGTATGCCATGAACGGAGTGCAGTCACGGGCCTGGCTCTCTCAGTCACTAGCAAAATTCAAACAGCAGAACTCCAGAGGTAGTTTTGTCTTCAAAAGTATCAATAGTTTAAAACATCAGCGATTGAACTGAAATCAGGACCAAATCTTAGAGTGTCATCAGGTATCTCTTCTTTCTCCAAGACCTTGGGAGCGGGGTGAAATCTGATCTTTCCAGTGTGTTCTGGTTTTAGATCTGAGGCATTTTTGTATTGACAATGGTAGGAATATAAAGGACTAGCATTCTGTGCATTTCTTGGCCGCAGGCATGTCCCATGCAAAAGCCTGTCGTATAGACGTTACCAAGTGGACTGGGCATTTCCCTGTTGGTTATAAAAGAATTGAAACAAAACTATGATCCTAGGGGTGCCAGAGTGGCTTAGTCAGTTAAGCCTCCAACTCTTGACTTCAGCTCAGGTTGTGATCTCAGGGTCGTGGGGTCCAGCTCAGCAGGGAGTCTGCTTCTCCTTCTCCCTCTGCCCCTCCCTCTTGGGTGAGAGTGCACATGCATGTGCGTGCTCTCTCTCTCTCAAAAATAAATACATAAATCTTTTTTAAAAAGCAAAAACAAAAAAACAACTATCTTATGCCTGTGAGTGGGCCAGGTATGAACCCAGGTACATTTGGCCAAGGGGGAAAAAAAAAACAACAACTCAGTACCATTTTAGTTTATTTATTTCTCAACTCTATAAGACTTTTGGAACCATGAATGCAAAATTGTTAAAATATAGACCAACTCTGTGGCTTTTTATGTTAATAAATAAAAAGAGAAAGAAAATTTGGCTCCCACTTTTTTTTTTTAAATAAATGAAGCAAGGCTCAAACTCATTTAGGAAAAAAAAATAACGTTCCTTGAGTGACTTGTACCTTGCACATGGCAGGCACGCACACAATCTGAATCTTCTTTCATCTGCACGGTTATTCAAAGTGAAGAAATACTTAGATAATAATACACTTATACTTGGTGACTTCAATCTAGCTCTTTCTATACTCGATAGGTCTTCTAAGCACAACATCTCCAAAGAAACGAGAGCTTTAAATGATACACTGGACCAGATGGATTTCACAGATATCTACAGAACTTTACATCCAAACTCAACTGAATACACATTCTTCTCAAGTGCACATGGAACTTTCTCCAGAATAGACCACATATTGGGTCACAAATCGGGTCTGAACCGATACCAAAAGATTGGGATCGTCCCCTGCATATTCTCAGACCATAATGCCTTGAAATTAGAGCTAAATCACAACAAGAAGTTTGGAAGGACCTCAAACACGTGGAGGTTAAGGACCATCCTGCTAAAAGATGAAAGGGTTAACCAGGAAATTAAGGAAGAATTAAAAAGATTCATGGAAACTAATGAGAATGAAGATACAACCGTTCAAAATCTTTGGGATGCAGCAAAAGCAGTCCTAAGGGGGAAATACATCGCAATACAAGCATCCATTCAAAAACTGGAAAGAACTCAAATACAAAAGCTAACCTTACACATAAAGGAGCCAGAGAAAAAACAGCAAATAGATCCTACACCCAAGAGAAGAAAGGAGTTAATAAAGATTCGAGCAGAACTCAACGAAATCGAGACCAGAAGAACTGTGGAACAGATCAACAGAACCAGGAGTTGGTTCTTTGAAAGAATTAATAAGATAGATAAACCATTAGCCAGCCTTATTAAAAAGAAGAGAGAGAAGACTCAAATTAATAAAATCATGAATGAGAAAGGAGAGATCACTACCAACACCAAGGAAATACAAACGATTTTAAAAACATATTATGAACAGCTATACGCCAATAAATTAGGCAATCTAGAAGAAATGGACGCATTCCTGGAAAGCCACAAACTACCAAAACTGGAACAGGAAGAAATAGAAAACCTTAACAGGCCAATAACCAGGGAGGAAATTGAAGCAGTCATCAAAAACCTCCCAAGACACAAGAGTCCAGGGCCAGATGGCTTCCCAGGGGAATTTTATCAAACGTTTAAAGAAGAAACCATACCTATTCTTCTAAAGCTGTTTGAAAAGATAGAAAGAGATGGAGTACTTCCAAATTCGTTCTATGAGGCCAGCATCACCTTAATTCCAAAACCAGACAAAGACCCCACCAAAAAGGAGAATTACAGACCAATATCCCTGATGAACATGGATGCAAAAAATTCTCAACAAGATACTGGCCAATAGGATCCAACAATACATTAAGAAAATTATTCACCATGACCAAGTAGGATTTATCCCTGGGACACAAGGCTGGTTCAACACCCGTAAAACAATCAATGTGATTCATCATATCAACAAGAGAAAAACCGAGAACCATATGATCCTCTCATTAGATGCAGAGAAAGCACTTGACAAAATACAGCATCCATTCCTGATCAAAACTCTTCAGAGTGTAGGGATAGAGGGAACATTCCTTGACATCTTAAAAGCCATCTATGAAAAGCCCACAGCAAATATCATTCTCAATGGGGAAGCACTGGGAGCCTTTCCCCTAAGATCAGGAACAAGACAGGGATGTCCACTCTCACCACTGCTATTCAACATAGTACTAGAAGTCCTAGCCTCAGCAATCAGACAACAAAAAGACATTAAAGGCATTCAAATTGGCAAAGAAGAAGTCAAACGCTCCCTCTTCGCCGATGACATGATACTCTACATAGAAAACCCAAAAGTCTCCACCCCAAGATTGCTAGAACTCATACAGCAATTCGGTAGCGTGGCAGGATACAAAATCAATGCCCAGAAATCAGTGCATTTCTATACACTAACAATGAGACTGAAGAAAGAGAAATTAAGGAGTCAATCCCATCTGCACGGTTATTGATACTTGGCAGTTTACAATTCAGCAAACGGATACTCAAAACCATTTAAAATGGAAGAGAGATCAGACTGCAAACCAGGGTCTTGGGATTCTTATTCTATTAGTCTTTCCTTCTTTTAACCACACTCCTTCTGAGATGAGCTTTCCCTGCAAGGGAGAGAAGGACAGTTCCTTTTCATCCATTATAAAATTAATCAGCGTGCTTTGGGGAGCAAGTAACCTGATCATGGCCATGGTCTCTTTCCATTACCTGTGTCTGCTAGACCAACTACATGCTTTCTCAGTTAGGAGAAAGGTCCCTGATACACATGGGGACTACTTGGAGATTGTGAAAGAGCGGGGGACCAACTTGTACCCTATGGGGATAGATAACCTTGTTGTAACAGTTCTATTACTTTACGTTGCTAACTCACTTTACATTATTCAATGGTTTTCACAGGAAGGGGTAATCTTATCGTATGACAGGGAAGATGAAAACACAAAGGGGACACCAGCCATTCTGGAGCTTTCCTGGGACATGAGACTTTCGGTGCTAAAAGCAGGACAGTCCAGGGCAGGTGAGGTGAGCTGATCAGTCTGGAGAACAGAGACACAGGAAGGTCCCATTTCTCATCCCAGCTCACACAGCAAATTCGTGACAGACTGGACTAGGACCCAGAGCTCCCAGTAACTGACTCTGGACCTTTGCAACTCAACCACAGTGACTGTTAGATTTTGAAGCACAGAATTTGACCCATCCTGTGATCTCGAGTGCTTATGGCAAGTGGATGGCATCTTGGCAATCAAAAAGCAGCAATATAATATTCTATTCTAATCCATTCTCTGCATCCTGACTCACTTTAAGCAACACACTCTGACCCTCAGCCATGACAGGTGGTCGGTGACCTTATGCCAACCAGAGGCTCACCGATCCGTCTTTATCTTCCCCTCTGGAGCTGTCGCCCAGGTAAACAACACAGGCCCACGCAAGTTCACACACAAAAGATTCCGCAGTAGCAACATTTATCTTGTACATGTTCCATTTATCTTTGGCAAAAAGCTTCAGACCCAAACTATCTTAAGTGATCTCAAAAAGACAGTGATAAGTACCTTCCCCCGTCATTATTGCTCCATTTTATCACAGTGGTGATGGCAGTAATGGTGGTTGTAACCCCATCAAGCCCATTTAACATGGCTCATTTTCCAAAGCCACTCGATGCCTTGTGACAGTCTGGCCAGGCGGTATGAAAGGATCACTTAACCCCGGTGATCTGAGGAAGACTCGGAGTAGGGAAAGAAGGCCCGACAGTCAGAGGCTAGACGGTGAAAGAAGGGAAGGGATAAAAAAGACCATTGATTTTATGACAAGGGGCAGAGCCACTGTCAAAACTGAACAGCACAATACTGAAGGAATGTTTCAATTAGCTGTTTGCAAGCGAAATTCCTCGGAAGTTGGGATGGATGCACCAGCTCCGGCTTATTGTTGCTTACGTTTATTCTTTTCTTTTTAAATATATGTGTTTATTCTTCATGCGAAAAGGGGAATCGAAAAATAGAATCTCCATTAGGTATCATTAAAGACAGCTCATGACGATCAGTAAGGCGGTGTTTATGATGCTACAGTGACCCGCCTGAAAGGGGGGGTACGTGGAGCCCAGGCAAGCCACCTATCGCCCACGCAGCCCAACATGAGACTGCCTAACACATCGCCACATCTGCAGTCCGCAACCTGCCTGCCATTTACTTAGCAGGTGTTGAAATTGTTACCAAAGCACACTGGTTTCTAACAGCCCTGAGTGTGGACAAGGGCCAGGGATGAATAAATAACAACTGGAAGACAAAAATCAATAACACTCTCTTCTCTGCAACACTGGCTTGCTCAAAGCATGACGAGGAGTTGCTGTGGCCGGAGCAAACTCAGACTAAAAACATAGACATACTCACAGTGGTAACAGTTATTAAGACAGCAGACTCAAACTCCAGAGTACCTGGTTCAAACCCCACTCTTGCCATTTCCTGACCATATCATCTTGGGTGAAGGTTTTCTCACTCCAGGCCCCAATTTCTTTGTCGGCAAAATGGGAATATTACAAAATAGTAATGTTGTATGAAATTTCAATAAAATAACTCATGTGGAGTGTTCAGCACAGTACCTAGTGTGTAGTAATTTCTGTATAAAGGTGCTTGTGATTGCAATTAATCCACATAACATACATTTTTAGCTTGATTTTCTGAACGTAGTTAATGAATTCACTTTCTTTTTATCCATTTCAAAATGTAAGTCTTGCCATAAAATTACAGATGGCACCAAGTTAAAAAAAAAAAAAAGGAGTCCTTGATCCTATATTTGTTTTCAGGTGCCATTATCTATGGATCTTATGATCTTGATAACTCATGATTATATTTAACAGCAAGGACGATATTACATGATGCTTAAAAGTTCAAGGCTTGGAGACATTTTAATCTGGTTTTTGAATATTCATTCTACCACCTTCTAATGACATGATATTTTATATACTCATAGCACCAGCTTGGGGCTACCTATCCTTCAGATTTCAAGTTAAATATCATTTCTTTCAGAAGTCTTCCCTGAACCCTATTACACATTCTCACTGCTCCATGTACTTACCCCTTGTGACAGTTATTAGAATTACTATGAAATAACTATGTAATTAATGTCCATCTTTCTTAATAAACCACAAGGTCCAAGAAGGCAAGAGACTTACTTATTTTCGTTTACGCCGGTATCCCCCTCATTGGCACATGATAATTATTCAGTGAATAAAGGACTTTGAGTAGAAGAGAGACATGACCTGAATCACTTTTCCAGAGGATCACATTGGCTGCTGTTTTAGAAAGAACTATACGGGGACAAGGGTGGAAGCGGAAACTAATTAGGAAAAACTAATTAGGAGAAACTAATTAGGAAATGATTGCAATAATTTAAGTTAGAGATCTTGGTGGCTTGGGCAGAAATGGTAGTGATGCATGTGGTGAGAAGTGGTTGATTCTGGATACATTTGCTAGTGAGGTTTTTTAAAAATATTTTATTTATTTATGAGAGAGAGAGAGAGGCAGAGGGAGAAGCAGGATCCATGCAGGGAGCCTGACATAGGACTCGATCCTGGGTCTCCAGGATCACGCTCTGGGTCAAAGGCAGGCACCAAACTGCTGAGCCACCCAGGGATTCCCTTGCTAGTGAATTTGATATTGGGGGTAAAAGAAAGAAAAGAACCAAGGATGATTCCAGAGTTTAGAGTCTAGGCAACTGGAAGGCTGGAGTGCCACTACTTTAGACAGAGAAAACTACAGAAAATCAGAATAATTGCAGGAGTTCATTTTTGGAACATGCTAAGTTGTAATGCCTAGTAGACACCCTAATGGTCATGTCCAGCAAGCCATTACATGCCCAAGTCTGTGGTTTAGAGGAGAGCGATCTGGAGATACAGGGTTCATGTGCAAAGCCACAAAACTGGGTGAGATCACCAACAAAAGAGAAGAGGGACAAGGAATAATCCAATGTTAGAGATACTGAGGAACCAGAAAAGGATAATGAGAAGGAGTAGTCAATAAGGGAAGGTGAGTACATACTGGGAACCATCAAAAAAGCTAGAGCGATAAATCATGTCAAATAATAAGAGAACTAAGGATTTCCATTCAGTTTGTCAACAGGAAGATCATTGGAAACCTTGCCAAGGGCTGCTTTAGAGTGACCTGGTCAGGGCACATGCCTGATGTAAGTGGATTTAAAAGAGAATGAGAAGTCATCAGAGGAAACGTAATCCAAAACTACCAGGAGATACCATTTCACACCCACTAGAATAGCTAAAAATCAGAGACTGCTCACAATAAACATTGGTGAAGATGTGGAGCAAATTGAGCTCTCAAACATTCCTGGTTGGAATGTGAAATGTTAGGAGTATGCTGAAGGAGTATTTGGCAGTTTCTTCAAAGTAAAATATGTGCTAACCATAACACCCAACCCATCTGCTCCAAGATATGTGTCCAAATAAATGGAAACATATATCCACTCAAAGACCTGTACTCAGATCCTGAGAGCAGCCTCTTCACAAGAGCCAAAACCTGGGGAAAAAAAAAAAAAAACTAAACTATCCACCAACAGGAGAATGGATATTCAAAATATGGTTTATTTATAGGTTATTTATCCTATAATGTTAACAATTCAGCAATAGAAAATAATGAATACTTATCAAAATGAATGAATCTTAAAAACATAATGTTGAGCAAAAGAAATCAGACTGAAAACAAATAATTCCTGCATGATCTCATAATGACACGAAGTCCAAAATCAAACTATATAGAGATAGAAATTCACATGGGGAGGAGGTTCATTGATGAGAAAAGTGCCAGAGGAAATGTTCTGGGGTGGGGCTTATGTTCTATATCTTGTTGTGGGTGCCACTTAGATGCGTGTAAGCACTTGTCACAATTCACTGAACTATACCCCTGAGACATTTTTTTTAAATTTTTTTTTTTATTTATGATAGTCACAGAGAGAGAGAGAGAGGCAGAGGCACAGGCAGAGGGAGAAGCAGGCTCCATGCACCGGGAGCCCGAAGTGGGATTCGATCCTGGGTCTCCAGGATCGCGCCCTGGGCCAAAGGCAGGCGCTAAACCGCTGCGCCACCCAGGGATCCCTACCCCTGAGACTTGTACATGTCATTGAATGTTTATTAAATCTCAACTTTATTTTTTTAAATATTTACTTATTTTTGAGAAAGAGAGAGAGTGGTGGGGGAGGGAGGGGCAGAGGGAGAGAGAGAATGTCAAGCAGACTCAGAGCTCAATCTCATGACCTGAGCTGAAACCAAGAGTCAGACACTTAACTGACTGAGCCACTCAGAAGCCCCTAAATCTCAATTTTAAAAAGGAGAATCAGTGGAGAAGACTAGGAGTCACTGAATTATGTCCTAATTCACAATTAGTGGATCAACATCTACCCCAGCACCCTTTTTGAGAGCTAGTTCTAGTTAGCCTTCTATTGCTCATACCTGAACAATTCCTGACCTCTAGAGCTAAGTAATCTAGTCTTTGGTGGTCAAATAAGGCTCCTCTGGGTAATTCATAATTATGAATTATGGTCACTGAATATTTTCTCATTTAAAGATGAGAGGGTTAAAAGAATTATATAATATTTAGAGGGTCAGTCGAGAGAGGGTTAAATGAATTAGATAATATTTAGAGGGTCAGTTGAGAGAGAGTTAAATGAATTAGATAATATTTAGAGGGTCAGTTGCAGTTAAAGAGGTTTTTTTTCTAGTTTTTAAAATGAGAAGAAAGGTATCATATTTGTATAAATGATCCAATAGAGAGAAAAAATTAAAGATGACATGCAAGATTATGACACTCATCTTTCCCAGTTTGTCATTAGGAGAAAATTAGATAATGAGACTGAAACCCCTAACACAGTACTTGAAACGCACTCAGGACTCAATACACCACAGCTAACGTGATTTTGTTGCCCTGCAGTGGTTGTGGACTCTCTGCTTCCACTCTCATTGTGGCTCGTGTGATGATCTTTTGTATTGGAGCCTTTTGCTTTATGCTTTCTTTCTCCAGCAGCATCTCACCATTAGGCAGACACCCCCGCTATCCAGCCAACCCTGCTCACATGAAGACCATTCTATTGGTAGGTCTGAAATTTGCACTGTCCTCTTCTCCTTGTCTTCTATCTATAATCTACAATGTGCTCTGGTCACCTAACTGCTATAATTGAATCTATCATAGGAGAGTGAGTAGGCTAAGAAAGAATCCATGCATGCCATGTTGACTGATCCTTCCTCCTGACTCAGTAGGCCATGTCAATTTCTACTTGTTCTTCAAGTGTCCTTCAGATTTTACTTACCCTGAGAAGCCCTCTCTGACCACCAAAGACTAGATTACTTAGCTCTAGAGGTCAGGAATTGTTCAGGTATGAGCAATAGAAGGCTAACTAGAACTAGCTCTCAAAAAGGGTGCTGGGGTAGATATTGATCCACTAATTGTGAAATTCCACAGAAGAATCTGGACACACACAGGGCTGTGTGTCACACACACAGGAACTCCAAGAGTTCAACAGATGTCTCAGGAATCTATCTGCCCACCATTCCCTCAGCCCCCCAGCTTCTGGACTCTGATTTCCACTGTGTTGCTTCATTCTCAGGCAATCTCCTTCAAACTGTTGACAAAGATGACCAGGTCGTCATTAAGAGCTAAAAACCTATTGACAAGAACATTCTTTTTTCTCTTTAATTCTAGTATGGATCCCAAGGGAAACTATTTGCTTGACATGGATCAAGTGTTCATCCAGTGGCCCTTAGGGGGTAGAGTGCTCTGAATGGCCATATGCCTGGACATGAGAGCAGGGGTAGGGTACGCAGCAGCTGTGAGTCATTGACTAGGAACAGGAAATTCATTTGGGGCAGTTTAAGACGTAGATTCTCCATGGTTTCCCTCCAATATACTCCCAAAGCACCTTAAATGAACTTTGTCTTAACACTTCAAAGTAGCTGCTGTCATTACTATGTGCTAAGTACTACACTGAGAATGTTACAAACAGCATTTCAAATAATCTTCACAGAACCTCTCTGAGGTAGGTACGAGGTCAATTTTATAGACAAGGAAATTAAAGCTCAAAAAAGCTGTTGGACACCAAAAGTCAGACAACTTGAGAGAAGTGGACCTATAGACAAAAGACCAATTCTGAAGCTTTTAATGGTTCTGGAGCCTTTCTCATCATGCATTCCTGATAACTTTGATAGGTGGTCTGTCCCCTAGTACTCCCCGTGGAAATATAATCATTTGGTATTTCTTCCAGCTGTTTATAGTATATACATCCCAGCATACTAACCCTCCCCAACTTCTTACTCCCTTCATAGACTGCAGTGCTAACTGTGGCATTTCCAAGTTGGTTCACTGTGGGGTCATGTCTTTTCTAATGCCTCTAGGAGCCATATCAATAGCAAGTTTAGAGTATTTCCTTAGGTCCTTGGCAGAATACTAAATCCTGCATGTCAGAAAAGAGCTCCCAGGTCAATAAGTTCTTCTTTATAGCATTATCTGTCCTGGCACTCCAGATCTAGCACCCTGAGCATCTAGTCCCGGGCATACCATGAGCGTAGGTTGGCTCAGTGACATAGTTCATTTGAAGCAGAGTCCAACTGGGTGGCAAGGCCTTCCTTTGAAAGGGGGGGAAGGGTCTGGGCAGTGTGTCTTGATGCCCCTCATATTTCACAGATGTCTCAGTCTGCTGGAGCAGCTTATTATGAACTCGGGTGCATTGTATATGACCATGAATTTGGTAAATACATTCTTCCCATTCCTAAACAGAAAAGGGGGTTTAAAAAGTTTGAATTCACGTAGAATCTACAATACTATGAATTTAGAATTTTCCTCCAGTTATATTAACTGCCTCCTTCTGTGCTAATATAGCTTTAAAACACCTGAAATGTCGATATTTCACAGAAAAACACATTGATCCACATCGACAATGATGTTGATAGTGCTGGACAAGCAATCTCTAGCCAGAACAGTAGAGATCTCAGGAAGGTAAACACACCATTCTCTTCCATAGGAAGATTCAGGGGCCAAATTTATCTGTAAAATCTGTGGTGGCCATACAGGCAGAGCTGTACCAGGACATCCTCTTCAAAGTAAAAAAAGATTATTGCATTTTGCACTTCCTACCACGAAGAATGAAGTACAATTCTTTCATATCCTGGGGCGGCACATATCTCACTTAGGAACAAGGCTTTGACCCACATACAGAGAGATGAAAAAGTCTGTCAGTTTTGAGTGAGGGCTGGAGTAGGAGAAGGCTCTTCAGAAGGTCCAGGCTGTGGTATTAACTGTCTTGCTACTCAGACCATGCTCCTATGGTCCCAGAAGTAACAGTAATAGGAAAAGATGTCAAGTGTGGTTTGTGGGAAAATTGCATTGCAGCATCTTGGAATGATGGATTGGACTTTACCATCTTTGAAAACAATCATATATATATACATATATATAAATCTTTTGAAAAACACATGCTTCTCAGCCCTAGTAAAGCAGAGATCTGACCATGATACCAGGTGACTCTGAGGCTGGAACTTCCCATCATGAGTGAGATCCTGTTGGACTCAGCAGGTCATGAGGTCAGTGGATACAGCAGCAGAACACTGTGGGATGGAAGGGGCATCTGAGACTGGGAGCGAGTAAGACCAGAGGGCAAGAGCAAGCTGCATGGGCAGATAGCTGGTACCTCCACTGGCATCCACCCCTGTGGTAGCAGCTCACCTTCCTCAGTTTGCATATCTAGTACTGTGGGGATTCCTGAAGGAAGGGGAAAAAAAATCCAAGCTGAGTTTATAAAAGGACATGTCTGGTCATGGGGTAAAACCTGAAAATGGACAGCAAGCACCCTGCAACCTCATTTGGGTGGGCCTCACTAGGTCTGGCAAGAGAAAATCCTCTCAGCGAGTGGATAGTGGAACAGTGCTCTTGTTCATGCACTTTGTCTAAAAGAGAGTGACCCCACATTCAAACACGTAAGGATTCCTGGGCAGTGGTGAGTGACTGGCCAGATGGAAAGAGACCAGGGAGGAAACAGACTGGCATCTTGAGGACAAAGAAATCTTGGGTAGACATTGTAAGGAAATATGGAGTATATATAAAGTGTATCTTTTTTTTTTTAAGATTTATTTATTTATGATAGACATAGAGAGAGAGAGGCAGAGACACAGAGGAGGGAGAAGCAGGCTCCATGCCGGGAGCCTGACGTGGGACTCGATCCCGGGTCTCCAGGATCACACCCTGGGCCAAAGGCAGGCGCTAAACCGCTGAGCCACCCGGGGATCCCTAAAGTGTATCTTTTTTTAAAGATTTTATTTATTTATTCATGAAAGACACAGAGAGAGAGGCAGAGACACAGGCAGAGGGAGAAGCAGGCTCCACTCAGGGAGCTCAATGTGGGACTCAATCCTGGGTCTCCAGGATCACACCCTGGATAGAAAGTGGTGCTAAACCACTGAGCACCCGGGCTGCCCGAAGTGTATCTTTCAAACATTTGTTTGCATCTCCTAGAGAGCACCCACCACAGAAAGCCTGCATAACCAAGTACACCAGGTGACCGAACCAGCAACATGAACACAGGGACAGAGATGGAGTTTATGCATGAGCTCAATAGCACAAATTCCTACTCAGAAAGGCTGATTCTAGCTCCTGCTGCTGCTGAAGGCTCAAGTTGACAGCAACAGACACCCACACTCAGCCCATAGGATGACACTATTTCTCTAAGATATCATCTGGCCACGTGATGACAAGTGGACTTCATTGGGTCCCCTATATACTGAAAGGACCAACAGTTCCTCCTCACAGGGACTCTTCTTTCCCATGTCAGTTTGCCCCTTTTGTTCACAGAGTCTCAGCCTGCACCACTCCCCCACAGAATGTCCAAGCATGGAACCCCCTTCACAGTGTACTCGATGAGGGCACAAGAACATGGGGCCCAATGGTCATATTAGGTACCCTGCAACCAGAAGCAGCTGGTCTCATAGAATGCTGGAATGGCCTACTGAGGCACAGTTTTAGCTTCAGCTCCCACAGAGAGGCTATAATTTTGAGCAAGGGTTGGCAAATCCAGCCTGCCACCTGTTTTTGTAAATAAAAGTTTTACTGGAACACAGCCATCCTTATTCATTCACATATTGTCTATGGCTGCTTTCGCACGACAAGGGCAGACTTGAGTTGTTGTCACTGAAACCATATGGTCTACAGATTCTAAAATAATTACTATCTGGCTCTTTACAGAAAAAGTTTGCCAATCCCTGTTCTCAAGAATATAGTGCCATCAACCAGGACACAGTGTATTCTGTGTCCCCAGTGGAAAAAGTACATGGTTCCAGGAACCAAAGAGTTGTACGAATGGCCTCACTGTCACATCTAGTGATTTACTGGACTTTGTGTTTCATATCCCTGAAATTCTGGGCTATTATAGGTCCTGGTCCTTAAAAATGACACATTTTTTGTCAGATGACACAACCTGAATCCCACTGAATTATAAACCAGAGTGCCACTGTGTAGAAAAGTGTATCTGAGTGGCATCAGAAATAGAATGTGACAGATGAATAATCCAAATTACTCACTAAAAAATGGACCTGATGCCTCACCACCCCAGAAGGAATGGGGTCAATAGCTCCTGCTGGTTCTGCCTCAGATGTGAACAATGGGTTTCCCTGGGGTCATGACCTTCACAGAGCCATGTATATCCAGTAATGCAGCAAAACAATAGTATAGATTCTGGTCATTTTGGTCTGATGTGACCAATGGTGTCCTAGAATTGGGTACATTTCTCCTCCCCTTCCCACTGAGTGACATCAAGTTGGTAGCTTGAGCTCAGCTCTGAGAGGCGAATTTACATAATGTAAATTGGCAAACACTACAAATCACAACTTTCTCTTTCTCCAGAGAGCCGTTATTAAATATTTATCAGCACAACGCTATTGAGCAATACTCACCCCACAAGTCACTGCCAGAGCGGTTGAGGCTTGGCTGGGTCAGGTCCCACCCAACCATGCTTCATTCCCCTTCCTTTCAAAGTATTGATCCCTCATAAACAAGCTAAATTCCATCTCATATTTGCTTCCAGAGAACCCAGACTGCAACAAAGGATTTTATAGTATAAATATTACTGTTATTAATCTTGGCATACGCACATTACTTGCCATTATTAAGAGACTTTGCATTTATCTTAAATGATATTAAGCATAACACAGCTCTGAGTCAGACTTCTGAACACCTCGATGATAGAACTTTAATTCTTGGCACCCTTAGGAAAACCAAATGGTAAACAACGAATAGTGAAGTTAAAGACAAGAAATCCTGTATTATTTCTGAAGGGCATATTCATATGAAAACACGGGGAATAGAAGCAAATATCACAGGGAGACTGTTGTGGTACAATTAAAGACTCATGATCAGCATTTTCATTTGAAATAGTCTGATGGAAATTCTCCCAGTATTGTTACTCAATAACCACGTATAAAAATAACTGCAACGAGGCCTTCTTAACCATATTTTAAGATCTCAAAATATTAATACAATTATTTGCCCACATGGCTCATAGAATGTTCAATAAAATATTGAATAAAAATTTCCCAACTAACCTTAAGCCTGGAAGCATCCTCTTTCATGGGTACGGTCAATAATTCTTGGTAATTTGGTGGGGGACCAGGAATGTGTATTGATGCCAAAAGGAGCCAATCACAATCTAGGAATGGCCTAGCAAATTAAGGTGAAAAAAATGCAGGTCTGAGACCTTCGGTCCAAAACATGACAAAGGTGTGTCCTAAGTCCTAGATTAATGCTGTAGCACTAGCACACACGTACACACACACACACACACACACACACAAGCATTGTCTCACGGATCCTTCTAGATGTTTTCCCCAGAACATATGTTATTACTTTATGTGTTTTCTGTGGCTTTCCCATTTTAGGGAAACCATCATAACTCCTCATCCATTCTCTTGAACATGGTATTTTGACTCATCTCTGGCTTTCTAAACTGCCCTTGCCTTCCTGAAGTGGATACCACTTTCCCTTTGATGTGCATCCCAGAAATATGGATCCACCCCTACCCCTGCCCAGGATTTAGAAGTTAGCTGTGGGTAGCAGATAGAGGTCAGTTCCATACACTTCCATACACTTCCATAAGCAGATCCTGAAACTATGGTCTGATAAGCTATTCTAGCCCTCCCACATCTCTCTTTACTACCCTAGCTCTCCAGAAAGAGGTAACCAGAGAGTCACTGACTCTTGATGTCTTTGGGGAATGGGAATGATGGCAGCACTCCTGCAACAAGAGAGAAAATTATACGTGTAACAACTTGTGGAATTTTACCCATCAGAATTACAGTATGGCTGATTCTTAGGATTAAGGCTGTCATAGTGAAGATCAGACCACATGCCCCAAAGGGCTGCTCCCAGTAGGGGAAGCCATGTGTCAAAGCACAGCGTTTGAAGGTGTAGCTAGGAGTTGGAAAAGTGGACAGGAAAGTACAGTGTCGATGAGACAGTGGAAATGGAGCAAGGGGAGAGGGATCTAGGGAGAGAAATAAAGCTTTTGGAAGAAGATGGTATGTTTAAAGAGAAATATAAAGGAATATTTCTGTTTTCTGAACTGTGGGATGACCTGCATAACATTTTAACAGAGATCAAGAGTGAAGATTTATATTATTCTTCAAGGTTTCTGGAGGCAGATTATCATTTCCTTAAATGTTGCTGTGAGGCAGTTAGGCTTATATAGGATATATGGAGAAAAATATATAGCCTACATCTACTTCCTCCCTCCTGACAGGATATACTTAATTTACATCAGCTAGAGTCAAAAGCCAAGTAGTTGTGAAGATCCAGCCCACACACACGGAGGATACTCAGTGATTTCAAAATGTTCTACATTTTAATGAGATGCTGCATTGTATATACAATTCCAGGATTTGTGCTGACCTATAAGCAGGACCCAGTAAGGATTTATTTTCTTTTCCCTCCCCATATCTTCTCTTCAAATGGCAAATATTAGAATGTGGCTCTTTTTTCAACAAACAGCTCATCAAAATACCTTAGTTGGGGAAACTAGAAATCAGGCAGAAAAAGAAACAAAAAGGCTAAGATGTCATTCTCGAAGCAATTAACCACTCACTGGCTTCCAGCCCTTCAGGCACAGTGAGGGATCAGTGTGCCCTAAAACTCACAAAATTTTTGCTCAGGCCAATCCCCAGAGACATTTCAAGGCTATTTCCTTCAATTTCTCTTTAGGGATCTCAATCTCTTACTCTGTATTTATTACATTTCTTTCTGTTCTCATTTCTCTCTTCCTCTTTCCTTAGGCACCGAGCACCACTACCCCTACTTCTTGGGGAATTATAGAAACTACTCTTATTTATTTACATCTTAGTGTAGGGATGACGATTGGTTATCATCCTGTCAACTATGATCAATTCACATGATGGCTGCCCAAAGACTACCTCAGAATCCTTCTCAACAAGGTTGGGTGTGGGGGTGTATGCTGTGACTAGTTGATGCATTAGTGATGTCTGTGATGAGTTAGGAGCTCCAGCGGTGTCACCGTGTAGCTTATTTGTCAAATCTGCCTTTGTGTAACTTCAAGTCAATATTTAGCCATGATCCTAACTTCACCTGAATACTTGCATTTTAAAAAACCCTTATTATCACATATTTTAAATACCTTACTAATACAATAGAATAATGAACCTTATTAATCCATGACCCAGATCCATCAAGTATCAGTACGTGGCTAGCCATCTTGAAGTTATACTTCCAACTACCACCTCCCCCTACCTCAGGATTACTTTGAAATAAATACCAGAAATTACAGTATTTCATCTGAAAATGTTCTAGTATATATCTCTAAAGAGACAAGGGCACTTTTAATACTTGCATTGTCCATTTCTTCTTAATGAAGAAATGAAAGACTTCACACAAGTAGAAAATTTTAGGAAATAGGTGCCCTCCTCTGGGTTGCCAAACTCACATAGCGTAAGATTTGCCCACCTTATTCTAGAATGGCTGTTTGAGAAGTGCGCTTGACTGTGTTCAGTCAGAAAGGAAATTTTTGCCTGATGTTTCTGAATGGCCAGAATCTGTCAGCACATGCAAAGGCAGAAGGGTAGGCAAATGATCATCAAGCAGGAGGAAATGAGAGACACGATGTGAAGGAAGCCCCCCACCCACCCACCAAGACAGATGAGAAGAGCAACCAAAATGGCTCCAATTTCATTAAGATAAAAACCAAATTGGCCACTGGCCAACTAAAATGATGAAGCTGGGTGCGAGGTTGTTTTGACGAAGCAATGGTTCAGTATTAGACAAACTATCAATAGAGAGTCCTATTAGATTTTGCTTTCTAATTCTGTACAGTATCAATAAAATTTGAGGAGAGTCAGGAAAACTAGACTTGGATTCCACTTCGTAAGAGGAGCTTAAGCTCACAAGGTGAATTTTAGTCACGAGAAACTGGAGTCAGGTTTATATGTAACTAACTAATCTGTCTGTTCTTGGTGAAGCCATGATAAGTGAGCAAATGCCCCACAATAGACCATGTGACCATGATAATTTGAAAGGGCCATTTAAACAAGCCCAAACCACAAGATCAATGGTTTCTCCCGACCCACTGCTCTTTTTTCTTCTATAACCACAGTCTACAGTATAATCTCAGCCCTTGGTTAAATAAAATGCTTTTTATGTGCAACGCCGGTGCTTGCTCTCTGCAACCCCTCCTTATTTCTACCTGAGTGCAAGAACCAGAACAGCATGAGCCAATCTGTGTTGTTCACCTTTGCTCATCTGAGACTCCGCTGCCCTATCCAGGGCCTTCTCGTTTCCAGTGTATTTCAATTTACTCAAGCTGCTCATTTGAGCTGTTTTATTCCCTCTCCCCAGATGTATGCCCATCCATGAAATGTCTATGAATAATACCCTGGTTTCCTAAAGCACATTAAATAAGCCCCTGCATGAGTTTGCATCACTTATTCCCCATTGCCTTAGAAAGTGGATTATGCAAAGCAAGCTGGCTGGCTGTTAATAAACGTACAGGAGGCAGCAAAACAACATTGTGCCTATTGTTCACCTGGAGTCCCTCTACCTTATGCTGGGCAGAGCTGGCTCATCTCAGTGAAAGAACTATCTGCTTGGTGATCTCTCTTCCATGAATGATCTGTTTGAGCTGCAATAACAAAACACCATAGACTGAGTGACTTACATGCAACAAAAATTTATTTCTCACAGACTGGAGGCGGGGAAGTCCAAAATCCAGGTGTGGGCAAATTTGGTGTCAGGTGAGAGCCCACTTCCTAGTTCAGAGATGCTGTCTTCTCGCAAAGGCTTCATGAGGCAGAAGAGACAAGGGAGCTCTCTGGGTATCTTATAAAATCACCCATCCCATTCATGAGGGATCCACCCTCATGACTTAATCACCTCCCAAAGGCTCCCACCTCCTACTACCACCACACTGGGGGTTAGAATTTCAACATATCAATCTGAGGGGGTGCACATAAGACACACATCTTAACCATGCATTGCCATATGCTTTAGACTTAATACATAGTTTTCTACAAGTGTGTTGTGATGAAAGGCACAACATAAACATAAGTTCTCATTACTGCTTGCATTATAGCTTTGCTACAATCAACTTTACTAGAACAATCATAAAATTACATATTTTCCCAATCATCAGGTAAAATACAGAGTATCTTTTCCTGTGCACAAAACAAACACACATCAGGTTGTATAATAACTTTGAAAAATATTATTTTACTGGTATTTTTTGTGTGATGCTTCCAAACTTTCCTTTACACATCACCTCTTCACATAATACAGAAGCAGTTCCTCAGCGATCGGTTGGAGTTTCACTGTTGCAAATAAAAGAGAAACTTCTTCAGTCACCTTTTCTTCCTTACAGAGGAGGTCATTGCCTACAAGGACTCACAGACAGGGTCAAAGGACACCGTCATGGTGAAAATGTCAAAGTTGCCTCACTTGGACCACACTGGGAAGAGGGTAAGTGAAGGGGTGGTCTAATCCATTGCCGTGAGGCTTCATGTGGTTCTTTAGAGCATTGTGTGCAGTCTTTGAGGCAACTACAGAAAAACTAAAATTAAGTAACAGTAACAGTTTATGGAAATAAATAACTAAACATTAAAAAGTCATTGAGTTTGTATTAATTATGCATTTAAATTTCGAGATCTCACACAGAGGGCAATATGACCAGCAGAGTTGCCTTACGATGGGCTGGATAGATTGCCTCACAAGTGGTGAGAATTCAAGCATTGAACACACTTAATCAAAGCCAGATGCTAATTCGTCAGGGACACTGAAGAGAAAGTTCTAGAAGCTCCCAATTGCTCTCTTTCCCTCATATCCCTCCCCCATCCACTTGTGCAAATCCCATTGGTTCTATAGCCAAAAAGGTGCCTGTCTACTTTTCACACTTGACGTGGCCAGAATTACCTCATCTCAACAACTGGGTCTGCCTCCTATTCAGTCTACCTCTTGTACCCAGACTTCATTTACACCCAGCAAACAGGAAATCAAATTATGTCACTCTCCCACGTAAAACACCCAGCGCTTAGAATAAAGTCCGAAGCTTCTACTCTGGTCCAGAAGGTCTTGAAAGATTTAGTTCCCTTTTAACTTTCCAGACCATTTTTCTTTCCTCCTCCTTTCACTACATTCTGGCTACAGCAGTCTCCTTTCTGCGTCTCAAGCAAATCAAAGTCGATTTCACTTCAAGGGGTTTTTCAGGGCTAAACACTCTTCCCCTCAACTCTTCGTCTTGTCCATATCTTCTCTGAATATCAGCCCTGACTGTGCCATACACACTTGCTTACTTTCTCCCATGGCCCTGCAGTTTTCCTTCATAAACCCATCACCACCTCATATATTCATATTCATGTATTTAGTCGTTTATTTACTTTAACCTGCTTTCTCCCCCAAAACGTTATCTTCATGAGGACACAGAGACAGTCCCTGTGTGTCTTTATCATCACTGAAGCCCCAGGTTCGGTGCGGTCTCTGGCATAGAATGAGCATTCCAAAAAGAGTCAGCAAGTAAATACATATATGGGAAGATGAAGGGCAGGAGCAGATAGATGGCTTTGGCAGTTCTCAGTGTTCAAAGTCGATCTGATCCTCAAAGATACAAGGCCTTTGGCCTCACTGAAAATTCGACATCTGAAAAATCTATATTTTAGATTTTTAGATCTGAGGCAGATGTTATGTATAAACCCTTTCTTTTTTTTAGGCTTGACTCCTGAACTGAGATGGTCTGGGCCCACCAGCTGTGACACCAGTGGTCCCAGTTGCAAGGAGCTGAGATGACTCGGGGGAGGAGCTAAAGAACAGGACTCATGACACCAGTACCAGCCCCTCACCCTGCTCTCTGGTGGCACATCATTTATACCTCTGTTAAATCCCTCACCTTGGGTTTGCACTGTATAGAGGACTGACTGTGTCCTCCACTACCAACATGTGACCTCTGCAGACAAGAACATGTAATGCATTTATCCCTTTGTTCTCACAGCACCCACAACTCTGCTTTAATAGATTTGCTCAATAAATATTAGATGAAGTAAATGTCTCCTTTCTAAAGCCTTCTCAAAATTCTGCCTTTGGAACTAAGTAGCTCATGACATAGCAGTTAACTCATAGGAATAAAAGTTATATATGAACTGAAATAAAAATTTCAGAATTATTCTCTGTGCTATGTTATTTTTTTTTTCTCCAGATACATTTTTTTTGCCTTCCTCTGCCATGCTGGTACCCGGAGTAGGCTGATATCCATAGGCACCTTACTCATGCTCTCTTGCCAGCTGGCAATAGTAGGTATGCACAGGAGATTGGGAAGTGGAAGGAGATAGATCAGAGTATTTCTTCTACATTCACTCATCTCCTCAAGGGCAGCCCTCTGTCCATGGTTCTGGTTTTTCCAGAACATTCCTTTTTGTTTTACTCCTTCATTAAAAACTAGTCCCTTTGAAGCCTGGGTGTCGTAGCAGTTGAGCGTCTGCCTTTGGCTCAGGGCACCTGGGATCCACGATCTAGTCCCGCATCAGGCTCCCTGCAGGAAGCCTACTTTCTCCCTCTGCCTATGTTTCTTCCTCTCTCTGTGTGTCTCTCATGAATAAATAAATAAAATATTTTAAAAACTAAAAATAAAAACTAGTCCCTTCTTCGATGTCTTTTGATTTGCATTATCTGGGAGGAGTTCCGTTTTGCTGTGGCCCTGACTTCCACACTCTCTCACACCTAGAACTACCAGGGGTAGCTAAGACAACCAAATTTTCCAGGATAGACAGTTTTAAGATAAAATGTCTAAAGCAACATGCAAAAGCATAAGAAGAAGAGCTGATTGTCAGAATCAAGGCAAAGTTAGAAAAGGTAAAAATAAAGTGAAGATCTGAATAGAAATCAATAGGATAAGAGAACAGTAGTGAAAAGGGAGTTTTAAAAAAGAGCTCCTGGGGATGAAGAAGAATGTTAGAGAATTAAGGAGACAAAGTCTGTGAGTAGGAACTGCACCACTAACAAAAGAGCTCAGAAACCGATATGCTAATATTCCTTATGGAATGGACACTTTCAGATTTTGTGTTCAAACAGCAGGTCTGCAATTTAAACCAAAGCCTTAGAGAATTCAAGGGTTGGAAAAAAAGAGTGGCATTATTAACTCAACCTTCTAATATATATGTTTGAAATTATTCCTTACATTGATCGTACAGAAGACTTGGTTCCACGTATTTGTGGAAATTTCTCTAGAAATCCTATATTACTAAAAAGCCATTGAAATAGCATATAAATGTATTTATATGCAACAGAGACAGCATCTATTAATGTATGAGAATTCCCATATTTGGATTCCCCTGAGCAAAACTAAATTTTGTATGTGGTCTCTCTATCTCTCTCTCTATCTCTCTCTATCCCTATCTCACTGGTTCTTCCTCTCTCTCTCTTTCTCTCTCTTCTCTTTCTTACTTTTCACCATTATCACTCTCTCATTGCTTACATACACTAAGCTACCCCTGTTAAAAATGTCTAATTCAATAAGTTTTAATGTATGTATACATATACCCATGAACTTATCATCAAATCAAGAAAGTGAACACATCCATCAGCCCAAAATTTCCTTATGCCCTTCAGAATCCCTCCTATTGAATCCTCTCCTCCACTACCTCCACCCCGATCTGCAGGAAATCTTTTATCTGTTTCCTATCACATAGAATATCTTCAATTCTCTATAATTGTATATAAATGTAATCACCCTGTATGGGCTCTTTTTGTCTTACTTCTTCAATTCAACATAATTTGAGACTCTTCCATGTTGTATCCTGTCATGCGTCCATTCCTTTTATTGCTGAGTAATATTCCATTGCATAAATAGATCACAATTTGTGCATTTCCCTGTTAATGGTCATCTGGATATTTCTAGTCTGAAACTGATAAAAAAATAAAACTGCTCTGAAAAACTATGTACAATTCTTTACATGCTTTCATTTTATTAAATACCTAATAATGAAATCACTGGCTCATATGGTAGATTTTCGCTTAACTTTGTCAATTTTTTTTCCCAAAGTGGTTATACCATTCTACATTTCCTCCAGTAGTGTATGAGAGTTTCAGTTCCTCCATAGCCTTGCCAATACATGATAAGGTCACCTTTTTTCATTTTATCCATTTTAATATGGAAATTGTGGAGTTTTATTGTGGTTTTAATTTGCATTCCCCTTATTTGTCATCCATGTACTTCCTTTGGGAAAGTAACCACTCAGTTTTTTGCCCGTTTCTTTTATTGGGTTCTTTTCTTCTCCTTTTATTCTCTTCCTTGAGCTCAGAGAGTTATTTATATATTCTGAATATGTCTTTTATTATGTATATGATTTTCAAATATTTTCTCTCAGTCTATGGCTTGTTTTTTTTTTAATTCCACTAACCATGACTTTCTGAAAGTAGACTTTATTATTATTTTTATTATTATTATTTTGATGAGATCTAACTTATCAATATGTCTTTTCTTACATTGTATTTTGGAGATCATATCTGAGAAAACTTTCCCTAACCCAGTTTATTCTCTTTTCTTCTAGAACATTTAAAGTTTTGGGTTTTACACTTTTAAATCATTCTTATATACAGTGCAAGAGTGTGTCAGTGTTCAATTTTTGCATATGGATGTCCTAGTGGTCCAACATCATTTGTTTAGAAACATCATTTGTTTATCCATTGAGTTACCTTCATCTTTTTGCTAATCAGTTGTCCATATACATGTGGACTGATGTTATGACTTTCTGTTCTGTTCCTATTCTATGTGTCTATCTTGAAGGTTTACAACGAATCTCATGTAGTGAGTGTCAGGTAGTGATCTTCCAACTTTGTTCTTTTTCTATGTTGTTTTGTTTATTCCTGATCCTTTATATTTCTGAATGAAATTTAACATTTGTTTGTCAAGTTCTGTCAAAGCTTGCTGAAATTTCCATGAGGAGAGCATTGAATTTCCCTACCAATAAATATGTCATATCTCTCCCTTTACCTAGGTTTTAATATTCATTTCTCTCAGCAATGTTTTGTAGTTTTCAGTGTTAAGATCTTTCATCTTTTGTCAGATTTTCCTCTAATTATTACATACTTCATATGATTTGAATATTTTCAAGTTTATTGAGGCTTCAAGCATCAAATATGTTCAATCCTTGATATTTTGTGTGCATTTTAAAATAATGCATATTCTATTTTTTTAAAGATTTTATTTATTTACTCATGAGAGGCAGAGAGAGAGAGAGAGAGAGAGAGAGAGAGATGCAGAGACACAGGCAGAGGGAGAAGCAGACTCCATGCAGGTCCCGAAGTGGGACTCTATCCTGGGTCTCTAGGATCACACCCCGGGCTGAAGGCGGCACTAAACCGCTGAGCCACCAGGGCTGCCCTGCATATTTTATTTTTGTTGGGTGGAGTATTTTATAAAGATCATTTTTGTGAAGGTGCTAGATCATGTTATTTCACTATTTTATATTTTTATTGATTTTCCACTTATTCTATTAATTACCTGATAAAGAAGCATTACGATCTTTGTTTATAACTGTAGACTTTTCTAATACTTTTAAGACTTTCATTAGTTTTCATTTCATATATTTTGAAGTTTTGTAATGGTGCATAAACACTTGAGTTGTTATGTGCTCTTGATAAACTGACTTAATTATCATTATGAATTAACATTTTTAACACCTGGTAATACTTTTTGCACTGAAATCCATTGACTGATATTAATATATCCATTCCAGCTATCTTTTGATTAGTGTTGCATGGTACATATTTTCCCATTCTTTCATTTTAAATCTATTGTGTTTTTGTGTTGAATGTGCTCTTCTTTTTGGTCTTTGCTATTGATCCAATCTGATAATCTATGACTTTTATTGGAGAGTTATATTTAATAATGGTCCATTTATATTTAATGTGATTATTGATCAGATTGGGATTAAACCAGGAAGCCCGGTGGCTCAGCAGTGTAGCGCCGCCTGCAGCCCAGGGTGTGATCCTGGACACCAAGGATCGAGTCCCACGTCAGGCTCCCTGCATGGAGCCTGCCTCTCCCTCTGTCTCTGCCTCTCTCTCTTTCTGTGTCTCTCATGAATAAATAAATAAAATCTTCAAAAAAATGGGATTAAACCTATTTAGAAAACTATTTCTTTTTCCTCTTTTTCTTCTTTCTTTCAGATTAACTGACTTTAAAATTCTATTCTTTCACCTTTGTTGGATTTTAAATTGTAAATATCTGTCATATTATTTTAGAGGCTACTTTGAGGTTTATCATATATATCATCAACTTATAGTCTACCTACAAGTGAAAATATACTATTTCATATATGGTATGAACCTCATATATTATACTTCAGTTTCTCCTTTTCCATGTTTTATACTATAATTGCCATACCTTTCACTTTTACTTAGGTTATTAACCTACACACAAGACTGATATTTCTGTTTTAAATGTTATTATCATTTACAGATTTAAACAATGAGAAAAAAATCCTTCTATGTTTACCCATGTTGCAGCTTTTTCTAATGTTCTTTATTTCCTTGTCAAGATCTACATTTTTATCTGGTATCCTTTTTATTTCCCTCAAGGAATTCCTTTAATATATTCTGTAGGATTGAGTGTGCTGATGATGGATACTTTCAGCTGATGTCTGAAGAAGTCTTTATTTTGCCTTCAAATTGAAAATTTATTTTCTCTGAATCATAGGATTCTGGAGTGACATCTTTTTAATTTTTTCTTTTAGTACTTTAAATATACTGCTTTACTGTCTTCTTGATTGCATTGTTTCTGGCACACACACACACACACACACAAATCTGTTGCCACATTTATTGTTGATTCTTTGTGCATAATGGGCCTTTGCCTCCACATGCTTTTATGATTTTTTTTATCATTGGTTTGAGCAAATCATTACGTTCTGGTATAATTTTCTTCATGTCTTTTGTGCTTAGGGTTCATTAAGCTTCTTTGATATATGGGATTTTATGTTTCATCAGGTTTGAAAAAAATGTCAATATGTCTTCAAATATTTTTCTTCCCCATCCCCTTCTCCAAGAACTCTAAATAAGTATATATTAGGTGTCTCTGACTTTTCCACAGCTCATTAATGTTCCCTTAATTGTATACTTGGGTCTTTTTCTGTGCTTAACTTTTGCAAAGTTTTCACCACAATATTGTTACATTCATTGATATTTTCTTCTACAGCGTCTGATCTGTTTTTGGTCCCTTCCAGTATGTATAAATGATCTCAGACACTACAGTTTCCACTCAAAGAGACTGACCTGGGTTTTTAAAAATATCTGCTATGTTTCTACTTAATATTTTGAATGTAAAGAATGCAGTTATAATAATTGTGTTAATATACCTGCTAATTTTAACATCCGTGTCAGTTTTGCATTTGTTTTGACTAATTCTCCCTACTATCGGTTGTGTTTTCCATCCTTTTTTCACATGCCTACTAATTTTTGATTGGATGCCATACATCATCAGTTTTATCTTCTTCGATGTTGGATATTTTTGATTTCCTATAAACATTCTTAACCTTTGTTCTGAAATGTAGTTAAGTTAGTTGGAAGCAATTAAATCTTTGGGGGTCTTGTTTCTAAGATTTGTTAAGCAGTCCTAGGTTGTGGTTAATCTAGGAAGAATTATTTTGTATTATCCAGGCAATATTTCTCTGCATTTTGTACCAGTGCTTCATGAATCATGTGATTTTCTAGTCTCATTAATGAAATCAGGAACACTTCCTGAACCCATATCACTCCAGGCATGTTACCCCTACTTCTTTTAGGTGATGCTTTTCCCAACCTGCCATAGTTTCCTTACACACATATGTTGATTAGTACTCAGGTGAATACTCAAGGGTGACCTGGTGCGGATCTCTGGAGTTCTTCTGTACAGTTCTCTCTTCTCCAGTATCCACCCTATGAATTCCAGTTATCTTCACCTTCTTAGTCTTTCAACAATGTTTCCTCAATTCAGAGAGTCCATCTGTCTCCAACTTTGGTTCTCCTTCCTAGTGTCATGATGCAAGAACTCTTTCCATACAGTACCATGAGGCAATCACAGTGAACTCCATTTGTCTGATGTCCAGTATTTGAATACAATTGTTTCATATGTTCCATCCATTTCTGTGGTTTTATATGAAAAGGTAAATATAGTCCCTATTATTCTATCTTGTTTTGAAGTATAAGTATGATTGCTGTTTGATTTTTATTTTTTTTTAAAGCAGAATTTGGAGAATACATAGTTTAAGTCTAGAGAGTTTAAAGAATGAGGGTGAAACAAAAGTCAACAATGGGAAGCAGTGAAGAGTTTAGGTAAAGGCAGAGAGTAGGGGACTGGAACAGGCAAGATCTTCGTTGCCAGTAGTGACTCGTGAAAGTTGGGAATAGGAAGGTATATAAGAACTATAAACATGGATTGCCCCAGGTTTGGTTCACATGAAAATTTTCAGGATATGCAGTGAAATTTGAATTTTTTAAAAAATATTTTTGATTGTCAGGCTATGTCTTCTGTTTTGATTTGTTTTAAATTTGATTTGTCTAAATTTGTTTAAATGCTGTGCCATGAAAAAAGTAGGTAATAGGCTTTTATGCAGTCTTTACTGTCATGGACTTCAAAAGTCTATATTTTATCATGTGCTTTTACTTCTCTTTGGAATGTGATTCCACCTTGACCTCACTAAACTCTTTACATCTTTGTACATTCAGAGAAAATGTCATGTACCCTGTGAAATCTTCCCCCTCTGCCACCCATGCTAAGCCTGCTTCTCTCCCTTCTCTGCTCCTTTTAGGTCTTTGCTTATATGCACACAAATTCTAACACATTTGGTATCATATGGCAGTTATGTGTTTATCGGCTATTTTCCTCAGTGGACTGAAAGCATGTGAAAGGCAGAAACCACATCTCAATCACTTTTGATAGAGTTTCTCTGTGCTTCCATAAAATTATATAAACTTCTTTCCTATTTCTCCTTCTAGTGTATATTGAAATATTCCTCATCTAATAGATATGTGATTTATACTTCACTCCTTGTTCCAAACTTAATCCTGCAAAAAGCTGCAATTATCACCTGGTCTAGTCTTATAAGCCTATTAAAATAATGAATTGCTTTTATCAATTTGGCATTACCAGAGCCATGTGCTTTATTACATGGTTCCAAACTTGGCTGTGCATCATCTCCCATTCCAGATGCAGAAAATCAAAATTTCAGAAGAGTGATTCCCAGGAATGTATATGTTTTTAAATGCTCACCCGAGTATGTCTGGTCATTGACAGATATCTGACTTTATTCCTAATTTAATGTGCTAAGATCTGGAATTGCCTTTCTGGACTGAAGCATTGTGGGAGAGCTGGTTGCCCAGGGACCTAGTTAAATTTGAGGATTTACAATAGAACCAAGATGCTAAAGGACAAAAGATTTGGATGGAGATGTAAAAATTAATATAGACACATACACACCTCTATTTCCTATCTAGGCTGGTGAGTATAGTTAGTAAATATGTATGCATTTATTGAAAAAGATAAACAACTGGATGGTTAGGTGCCCTTGCCATTTGAATAAGTGAGTCTATTAAGAATAAATTATGCATGGTCACTTTCTTTTTTTTTTTTCCCCTGTCCCTCTTTTGCCATTTTCTAGGAATCGCATCCCATAATTTGGTTGTAATAAAATGTGACTGCTTGGGAAATGTTCACAGAGTTGGCATTCATTTGCATGCTACTGCCATTTCAGCCCAGGGCATTCTCTCCTTCTTCCTGGTTCTCCCTCATCTCTCCGCCAACCCCCCTTGCAGAGCACTGATGAGATGTGACAACAGAAAACACAAGTGCATTTCCTTGAGATTTACCAACATCCAGAAGGAAAGCTCAGAGGAAAAGGAACAATAGAAAAGGGGACTTGTGGAGGGAAGACAGTTCCTAAGCCTATCATTTGCAAATGTCAGCTCCATTCTCAGAGAGCTCTGGAGACTGTTAAGCAAACCTGTTTCTAATGAATACAACAAGAGCCATTTGAATCCTCTAGACTTGAACCAGTCACATTTAACAGATCACCCAGTCTATCTTCCATTATCCTCAGAGGCAGCCTGGGCCTCACAGCATCTTTTCAATTTCAGCTTCAAATGGCCCAAGCTATGGATTTCAACAGGATTCAGTAGGTAAATGATGTGAGAGGGTTAATATACTTTTCCCACAATATTATATAATTGCCATGTACTTTATGGTGCTATGTACTATAATATTATATAATTACTTTACTCATCCCATTCTCTTAACACATTGGATTTCAGTGATCGGTTAATCTTCATTATTTATTAACACAGTCAGGGGAGCAGCATAGAAATGCATAGAGCCGGTAGGTTTTCTTCTCCACTCCAGCATTCATTACCTGGGTAAAACATTTATCCTCTCCAGGCCTGTTTCTACATCTGTAAAAATGAGATGAAATTTTATCTTACCCAAAATTTTTGCTGAAAGGAAAAGAGGCAAGGAAGGATGTATTAGAAAAGTATAAAGTAATATAAAAATATGAGTTCATAGAATTATTGGTATAATTATTTCCAAATATCTCAAGCTGACTTTTTAGTTCATTGAGTTCTTTGTTGAGTTACATTCAATAAAAAGGAGAATATTCTATTCCTCAACATTACTTGGTTGAGCATGCTCATCATTCCTTTAGTTGGCTGTTTCAATTCACAAATCATTCTTGTCATTCTGAAATCTCTTCCCTTTACCACCATATATCCAATCCTGAGGGGTCCATTGAGCAAGAATATTAAATAGGGCACAGTGCTGATAAGATTCTCCATCACCTTCTTCCAAGGACATTAATTCCACTGGATCCAGTCCTTATACACCTCTTTCTCTGCAACTCCTAGTCCCACTATGATCTTCCCCAAATATAAAAATTGTAACAAAAACTTATAGACCAAAAAATTAGTAATGATTTTCTTTAAATGAACAGGGAACTGGCCCTGAACAAGGATCTGTACTCTTTTGCATTTATGAAATTATTTACATGTATTGATGATGATGCATTGTCTTATACTAAATAGTAATTTAGCAAAAATAGATAGGATATTATGCTACGTACTTCTTCAGATAAATGAACATGCTAGATGTACCTCCTCACTGGCTGGGAAATCTTGAAGAACCACATGACTTTCAATAGTCCTGATGCCCAAGTGCCACTTCACAGACTCTGATGTGATGATGTTCTTGTTTTAGCTACTTTCATACAAAAAGAAAAAAAAAAGCCAAAGAAAAGGAAGGGAAAGGAGATGAGCAACAGGAGAATGAGAAATACAAAAAAGAAGAGAAGAAAGAGAAAAAATAAAAGGGGAAAGATAAGAGAAGTAAGAAGAGGGTTGTATGTAGCATATTGGTATATTTTGAGATTAATATTCATTATAATATATG